>NC_090409.1:36780712-37079319 GCF_036365525.1 Heterodontus francisci | reverse complement strand
TTAGGGAAGGGAGATACGCGGTGAGCTTTCTGCAGGAAACCCACACCGTTCCGGGAGACAAAGCCACCTGGCTCCTGGAGTGGCAGGGTGGGGTCTACATGAGTCACCTCACCCCTATTTCTAGTGGGGTGGCTATCTTGTTGGCCCCGACTTTTCAGCCGGAGATCTTGGGGGTCAAGGAGCTAGTGCCGGGCCGCTTGCTCCACCTCGCTGTTTGCCTGGGTAGCGTGCCGCTCCACTTTGTGAACGTGTACGCGCCCAGACCCGGCGCGTTGCAAGCGCGCTTCTTTGAAGAAGTGTCCGCTCTCTTGAGCTCCATCGATAGCGGCGAGTGCATCATCCTCGGGGGGGATTTTAACTGCACCCTCGAGGTGGGGGATCGCTCCGGTCCCCAGCGCGGCCAAGCGTCGGTGGAGAAGTTGAGGGGACTGATCAGCTCCCTTAACTTGGTGGACGTCTGGCGGAATCTCCATCCCGACTCCAGCGCCTTCACGTGGAGGTCTGGAGGAGGAGGGTCCCGAATCGACCGCCTCTACTTTTCGCAGGCGTACATCTCCCGCGTCTCGGCGGCCTCCATGCGGCTGGTGCCGTGCTCGGACCACCGCCTGGTGTGGGCGGAGTTCACTCCACTCCACACGCGGGCGGGGTCCGCGTACTGGCACTTTAACAACCGGCTGCTGGAGGACGAGCGATTTCGGGACTTGTTCTGTCGATTCTGGGCCGACTGGAGAAGGAAGCAGTGGGGCTTCCCCTCCTTGAGGCTATGGTGGGATGTGGGCAAGACTCACACCCGCGTCTTCTGTCAGGAGTACGCGAAGGGGTCGACCAAAAGGCGGGAAGCCGAGATCGGGCGCCTTGAGAGGGAGGTGCTCGACTTGCAGTCCCGCCTCGGTCATGCAGTCTCGGACCCGGCTCTGTGGCAGGCGTACAAAGAGAACAAGGGCGCGCTGAGGGACCTTCAGATCATAGGGTCCCGAGGCGCGTACGTGAGGTCGCAGATCCAGATCCTGGAAGATTTGGACCGCACCTCACCCTTCTTCTACCCGCTGGAAGAATGGCGGGGGGTCCGTAAGCAGCTCGTTGAGCTGCTGGCCGACGACAGATCCTCCATCACGGATCCGGAGGGAATGGGCCTCCTGGTCCGTACTTATTACAGAGTGTTGTTCTCTCCGGATCCGTCCAGCGAGGATGCGTGCAGAGTCTTGTGGGAGGACCTGCCGCAGGTCAGCCCGGAGGGCGCCGAAGGATTGGAGGCTCCGCTCACGTTGGCGGAACTGACCGGCGCCCTCCACCAGCTCTCGAGGGGCAAATCTCCGAGGATGGGTGGGCTAACTGTGGAGTTCCTCAGGGCGTTCTGGGACGTCCTGGGGGACGATTACGCGCGGGTCCTGTGGGAAAGTCTGGCGACCGGGGAGATGCCCCTCTCGTGGCGCAGGGCGGTCATCGTCCTGCTGCCGAAGAGGGGCGATCTCCGCCTGCTTAAAAACTGGCGTCCGGTCTCCCTCCTCAGCACAGATTATAAGATCTTTGCCCGGGCTATGTCTACCCGCCTGGGCTCCGTGCTGGCCCACATGATCCACCCCGATCAGTCCTGCACGGTCCCAGGCCGGTCCATCCAGGACAACATCCACCTGGTCCGGGACCTGATCCATCTTTCCCAGAGGACTGGTCAGTCGGTCGCCTTTCTCCCCCTCGATCAGGAGAAGGCGTTCGACAGGATGGATCACGAATACCTTTTCGGGACTCTGCGCGCTTTCGGACTCGGGCCGCATTTTGTGGTCCGGGTCCGACTTTTATACGCCGCCGCAGAGTGTCTAGTCAAAGTTAACGGGTCCTTGACGACGCCCCTTCGCTTTGGGAGAGGAGTGCGTCAGGGATGCCCCATGTCCGGCCAATTGAACACCATCTGCGTGGAGCCCTTCCAGTGCCTGCTTCACAGGAGGTTGACGGGATTGGCTCTGCGCGAGCCGGCCATGCGGGTCATCCTCGCGGCTTACGCCGACGACGTGCTCCTCGCTGTCACAGATCCCGTTGACTCGCGGAGGATGCGTGACTGCCAGCAGACCTTTTCTGCCGCGTCCTCCGCGAGGATCAAATGGGAGAAATGTTCCGGACTCCTGGTGGGTCAGTGGCGGGTGGATTCCCTGCCGGAGGAGTTAACACCTTTTGCGTGGAGCACCACGCACCTCCTCCGCTGAGGAAGCCTGGCCGGCAAACTGGCAGGAGTTGGAGGCGAAAGTCACCACTCGGTTGGGGCGCTGGACAGGACTGCTCCGAGTGCTTTCCTACAGGGCCCGAGCGCTGGTCATAAACCAACTGGTGGCCTCCATGCTGTGGTACCGGTTGGTCACTTTGGCCCTGCCCCCTTCCTTCGCCACCAAGATCCAGAAGAAACTGGTCGATTTTCTTCTGGGGCAAGAGGAAACACTGGGTCTCTGCCACGGTCCCGAGTCTCCCGATTGAGGAGAGCGGCCAGTCGCTGGTGTGCGTCCGCACCCAGGCTGCGACTCTCCGCCTTCGGACCCTGCAGATACCTGTAAATCGAGCATCCTCCCAGATGGTGTGCGCTGGCAATGTATTTTTTCCGCCAGTGTCACTGCCTTCAAGACGACACGCAGCTCCCGGCGGAGTCCATTAGCCGCGCCTCTCTGAGGGAGTTGCCTGTCTTTTACCGGGATCTATTCCGAGTCTGGAATATGGTCGCCTCCAGTCAGGACGCTCCCCCGCCGGCAGAGGAGAGCGCCTCGGCTGTCCGGGTGGCCGACTCCGGGGACGGACCGGCGGGCGGAGGAGTAGCCGAAGCCCCCAGGACACCCCTCACTGCAGGTGGCGAGGGGGCTCAGGAGTGCAGAGCGATCCCGGCCGAGCTGACACCCGCTCGGCTGGAACTGTTCATCAGACCCAGGCCCCGAAACCCTCCTCGGGAGCCGGTCCCGCACAACCCGAGCCGCCTCTCGGAAATGCTCTCCGTGCCATTCCAATTAGCGCGGAGAGGTTTCCTGTACGGGCTGCTCCTGCACACTCTCCACTTCCTCGCCTTCGTCAGCCGGCCGGACACGCCCTGGCGGTCCGCGTTGCCATCTGGCGGCGAGGGGAAACCCCGATGGAGGTCTCTCTACGTGGGAGTCCTCCCCCTTTACATCGGGGACCTGGGGTGGAGGGTGTTGCACAGAGCAGTCCCGTGAAATAGACTTTTAAGTAGGTTCACGGACTCCCAGGTCGCCTGTACTTTCTGCGGCCTGGACGAGTCCGTGTTTCACATCTATACGGAGTGTGCGAGGTTGCAGCCCCTATTTGAGTATCTGAAGGGGCTGCTCCTCAAGTTCTGGCTGCACTTCAGTCTCTCACTCCTGATCTTTGGGCACCCGGTGCGGAGGGATGTGGGCCGGGAGGAGGATCTCCTCGTCGGTCTGCTCCTGGGCCTGGCCAAGGTGGCAATTCACAGGTCCAGGCTGCGGGCCGTCGGGGGGGTCCGTCCTCCCTGATTGCCTGCCCCTCTTCCGCGGTTACGTTCGCGCCCAGGTGTCCCTGGAGAAGGAATATGCGGTGTCCGCCGGTACGCTTGAGGCCTTCCGCAACCGGTGGGCACCACAGGGACTGGAGTGCATTGCCGACGCCGAGAATGGCATTTAATGAGTTTTTGTTTTGTTTATCGGTTTTTAATAGTCACTTTGAAAAAAAACATGGGGTTAGATACAGAGTAAAGCTCTGTCCGTGTCAATGTACCCTTGCATAGTTTCGCAGTGAAGGTTAGTCTCACGGCCTGTGAGTTCATCGTTGACTGTATCTGCTACACATTATGTGTCACAGTGAAGCTGCACATCTCACTGCACACTTAATCACTTCTACCTGAGGACAGGCCTCCCATTTTTGCACTGGGCTTGATCCTAAAAGTTACACCAGTATCTAACCCACTGCTCTTTCGAGTCCGTTAAGATCTCAAATCTGATGGCGATTATAGCCACGCAGTTCCTTGTTTCAGCCAACTGCAGTAAAGGAACTGAGACGACCCGTGACTGGGGGGGGGGGGGGGGGTCTTCAATCACATTGGTTCAGCCCAACACTCGGAGCAGATTTCTCACACTTGAGTCAGAACCACTGACAGGCAATTTCAGAGCCCTCACCTGCAACACCATTTTTGACCGCACTCTGTTCGTTAGCTGGTGAATGAGCTGTGCATTCAGGCTGCCCATGTTGTCCATATCTCCCACTAATACTGGGAATGCCTGAAAGACAAAACAAACCAGGTATATCACTGCAGCTACAAGACTCCCTCGACCGAACACCGCCACCCACCTCACACACCCCTCCACCAACCTCCTCGATTAGATTCCAGTCTGTAACTCACTCCCAGGTATCTGTTATTCTATATATAAACCACCCGAACCCCTCGATTATATTCCAGTCTGTAACTCACTCCCGTGTATCTGTTACTCTATATATAAACCCCCCGAACCCCTCGATTAGATTCCAGTCTGTAACTCACTCCCAGGTATCTGTTACTCTATATATAAACCCCCCGAACCCCTCGATTATATTCCAGTCTGTAACTCACTCCCGTGTATCTGTTACTCTATATATAAACCCCCCGAACCCCTCGATTAGATTCCAGTCTGTAACTCACTCCCGGGTATCTGTTACTCTATATATAAACCCCCCGAACCCCTCGATTAGATTCCAGTCTGTAACTCACTCCCGGGTATCCGTTATTCTATATCTAAACCACCCGAACCCCTCGATTAGATTCCAGTCTGTAACTCACTCCCGGGTATCTGTTACTCTATATATAAACCCCCCGAACCCCTCGATTAGATTCCAGTCTGTAACTCACTCCCGGGTATCTGTTACTCTATATATAAACCCCCCGAACCCCTCGATTAGATTCCAGTCTGTAACTCACTCCCGGGTATCTGTTACTCTATATATAAACCCCCCGAACCCCTCGATTATATTCCAGTCTGTAACTCACTCCCGTGTATCTGTTACTCTATATATAAACCCCCCGAACCCCTCGATTATATTCCAGTCTGTAACTCACTCCTGTGTATCTGTTACTCTATATATAAACCCCCCGAACCCCTCGATTAGATTCCAGTCTGTAACTCACTCCCGGGTATCTGTTACTCTATATATAAACCCCTCGATTAGATTCCAGTCTGTAACTCACTCCCGGGTATCTGTTATTCTATATATAAACCACCCCTGAACCCCTTGATTAGATTCCAGTCTGTAACTCACTCCCGGGTATCTGTTATTCTATATATAAACCACCCGAACCCCTCGATTAGATTCCAGTCTGTAACTCACTCCCGGTATCTGTTACTATATCTACAAGCTACCTGGGCTCATGGTTTGGGCTTTGATAAAGGACCTGCTGCCCTGCTCTTGGCTGCTCACTGTGTTGAGAGTTGTTCTCACCTCAGTCGGACTGAGCTGTTTTGTGCCCACGTATGTTGCCCCAAAGTGGTAGCTGGATTCTGCTAACGTGCTGAGAGAAACTGTGTGATTAACCTGCGGCAGGAAAGACAGAAGGAGGAATATTTACATTTCAGGTAAGGCGAAGGAGGTTGAACTCAGGCATCACCAGGTGAAAGGCACAATTTTTTTAATACAACACCTGTGAAGAGAGTTGGCTGTATTGCAAGATCCATTTACATATATCACTCAGCAGGCTGCACTCTCATGTCTGACACACCAGTTTGAGTCCCACTCAAGCACATAACCCAGGAGTAAACTCAAAGTGCACTAGTGAGGAAGCGCCGCACTGTCGGAGGGCCGGTGCCGAGGGAGTGCCGCACTGTCGCAGGTGCCGTCTTTCAGATGAGACATTAAACACAGGCCCCTGTCTGCCCTCTCAGGTGGGTGTAAAATATCCCACGGCCACTATTTGGAAGAAGAGCGGTGGGGTTGGTGGGGGGGGGGGGGGGGGTGGGGGGGAGGGCGGGTGGGGGGAGTTCTCCCCTTTGTCCTGGGGACAATATTTATCTCCTCAACCAACGATCACAAACAGATTAGCTGATTATCTCATTGCTGGTGGTCAGATCTTACTGCACAGAAATAGGCTGCTGTATTTCCTATATTACAACAGTGACTACCCTTTAAGAGGTAATTTATTCGTTCATGGATGTGGGTGTCGCTGGTTAAGACAGCATTTATTGCTCATCCATAATTATCCTTGAGAAGGTGGTGGTGAGCTGCCTTCTTGAACCGCTGCAGTCCATGTGGGGTAGGTACACCCACAGTGCTGTTAGGAAGGGAGTTCCAGGATTTTGACCCAGCGACAGTGAAGGAACGGTGATATAGTTCCAAGTCAGGATGGTGTGTGACTTGGAAGGGAACTTGCAGGTGGTGGTGTTCCCATGTATTTGCTGCCCTTGTCCTTCTAGATGGTAGAGGTCGTGAGTTTGGAAGGTGCTGTCTAAGGAGGCTTGATGAGTTGCTGCAGTGCATCTTGTAGATGGTACACACTGCTGCCACTGTGCGTCAGTGGTGGAAGGAGTGAATGTTTGTGGAAGGGGTGACATTCAAGTGGGCTGCTTTGTCCTGGATGGTGTCGAGCTTGAGTGTTGTTGGAGCTGCACCCATCCAGGCAAGTGGAGAGTATTCCATCAGACTCCTGACTTGTGCCTTGTAGATGGTGGACAGGCTTTGGGGAGTCAGGAGGTGAGTTACTCGCCGCAGGATTCCTAGCCTCTGAACTGCTCTTGTAGTCATGGTATTTGTGTGGCTGGTCCAGTTCAGTTTCTGGTCAACAGTGACCCCTAGGATGTTGATAGTAGGGGATTCAGCGATGGTAATGCCGTTGAACGTCAAGGGGAAATGGTTAGATTTTCTCTTGTTGGAGATGGTCATTGCCTGGCGCGAATGTTACTTGCCACTTGTCAGCCCAAGCCTGGATATTGTCCAGGTCTTGCTGCATTTCTACAAAGACTGCTTCAGTATCCGAGGAGTCGTGAATAGTGAACATGGCGCAATCAGCGAACATCCCCACTTCTGACCTTATAATTGAAGGAACGTCATTGATGAAGCAGCTGAAGATGGTTGGGCCTAGGACACTACCCTGAGGAACTCCTGCAGTGATGTCCTGGAGCTGAGATGATTGACCTCCAACAACCACAACCATCTTCCTTTGTGCTCGGTATGATTCCAAACAGAGGAGAGTTTTTCCCCGGATTCCCATTGACTCCAGGTTTGCTAGGGCTCCTTGATGCGACATTTTGTCAAATGCTGCCTCGATGTCAAGGGCAGTCACTTTCACCTCACCTCTGGAGTTTTGCTCTTTTGTCCATGTTTGGACCAAGACTGTAATGAGGTCAGGAGCTGAGTGGCCCTGGTGGAAAACCCAAACTGAGCGTCACTGAGCAGATTATTGCAGATTATGAAACATGCCTTTATAATTGCATGTATTTGCTTAAAGATACCTTTCAGATTGGAAAAAGACACACAGGAATTAAGGTCCATCTGGTTTTCACCTTCTACGATCCCAAAATACAAGTTTCACAAAAAAAATTATGTAATTCTCATTTGAATGAATTAAGGAAGTTACGGTAAATATTTATAAATCACTGGTTTGGCCCCAGCTGGAGAATTGTGTCCCATTCCGGTCGCCACACACTTTAGAAAGGATGTCAGGGTCTTGGAGAGGGTGCGGAGGGAGATTTACTGGAATGGTCCCAGGGATGAGAGACTCCAGTTAATGTGGAGAGACTGGAGAAGCTGGGATTGTTCTCCTTAAAGCAGAGAAGGTTAAGGGGGAGATTTAATCGAGGCGTTCAAAATCATGAGGGGGTTTTTGATGGAGTAAATGAGGAGAAACTGTTCCCAGTGGCAGGAGGGTCGGTAACCAGAGGGACACAGATTGAGGACAATCGGTAAAAGAACCAGAGGGGGGAGATGAGGAGAATTTTTTTGACGCAGTGAGTTGTTGTGATCTGGAACCTGCTGCCTGAAAGGGCGGTGGAAGCAGATTCAATAGTAACTTTCAAAAGGGGGAATTGGAGAAATACTGGAAGGGGGAAAATTTACAGGAGGATGGGGGAAAGAGCAGGTGGGGGGGGGGGAGGGGGGAGAGAGTGGGACTAATTGGATAGATCTTTCAAAGAGCTGGCACAGGCACGATGGGCCGAATGACCTCTTCCTGTGCTGTTTGATTCTATCAGTACTATTTACCACTGTGTCCCCTCAGAAGCCTTTCAATCCATTTAGCTGAGCTCTCGGTCATAGTAAGTCTGTTTTATTTCTATCATAAGCATTGCGATGCTGACATGCTGAGACTGACCTGGAAGTGATTACTCAGACCTTTGTTTACGACCAGTTTCACCCCTTCCATCTGGATTGGAAAGAGCTCTGCCAATGAGAGAGAGAGAGAGAGAGAGAGAGAGAGAAATTAATACACAATTAACACAGTCCAAATATTACCCCCATATCGATAAGGAACAGACAGAACATTTGCAACAGTAACTTGGCATTTATATAGCACTTTCAGGAGGGATCACCAAACAATATTTAACACCGAGCTACATAAGGATAAAAGGGACCAGCGACCAAAAGCTCGGTCAAAGAGGTTGGTTTTTAAGGAGTGTCTTAAAGGAGGAGAGAGAGAGGCGGAGAGGTTTAGGGAGGGAATTCCAGAGCTTAGGGCCCCAGACAGCTGAAGGCACGGCTGCCAATGGTGGAGCGATGGGAATCGGGGGATGGGCGAGGGGGTGGAATTGGAGGAGTGCAGAGATCTCAGAGGGTTGTCGGGGCTGGAGGAGGTTACAGAGATAGGGAGGGTTGTAGGGGCTGGAGGTGGTTACAGAGATAGGGAGGGTTGTAGGGGCTGGAGGAGGTTACAGAGATAGGGAGGGTTGTAGGGGCTGGAGGTGGTTACAGAGATAGGGAGGGTTGTAGGGGCTGGAGGAGGTTACGGAGATAGGGAGGGGTGTTGTGGCTGGAGGAGGTTACAGAGATAGGGAGGGTTGTAGGGGCTGGAGGTGGTTACAGAGATAGGGAGGGTTGTAGGGGCTGGAGGAGGTTACAGAGATAGGGAGGGTTGTAGGGGCTGGAGGAGGTTACGGAGATAGGGAGGGTTGTAGGGTCTGGAGGAGGTTACGGAGATAGGGAGGGTTGTAGGGTCTGGAGGAGGTTACGGAGATAGGGACGGTTGTTGTGGCTGGAGGAGGTTACAGAGATAGGGAGGGTTGTAGGGGCTGGAGGTGGTTACAGAGATAGGGAGGGTTGTAGGGGCTGGAGGAGGTTACAGAGATATAGTGAGGCCATGGAGGGATTTGAAAACAAGGATGACAAAAATCATGACCATTCGGGAACCTCACAGGGTCTGCAGTCCGATTGGTTATGTGGTGATGAGAATGTAGAACTCACTACCACAGGGAGTGGTTGAGGGGAATAGCAGAGATGCATTTAAGGGGAAGCTGGATAAACACATGAGGGCGAAAGGACTAGTGGGATATGGTGATAGGGTGAGATGGAGAGGGGGGTTAGGAGGAAGCTCATGTGGAGCAGAAACACCAGCACGGAGCAGATGGGCCGAATGGCCTGTTTCTATACTGTAAATTTGACATAATTGGGATACCGGACAAGTAATCCAGCGATTGAGTTTGAATTCCAGTGTAGCAGTTTGAGAATTTGAAGTTAAAGAAAAGAATGACTCGGATGAGTTAAAGTACCACTTGTAACCGCCCTCTGACGCGAGTCATGTTGTATCAAACCCTCCAAGGTTCAAGAAGGCGACAGCCGACCAGCACCTTCACAGGGTCACTGAATTAATCGTGGTCGAGTCCCCTGATCCAGGAGATTGTCGGTTCAAGCCCCGCTTCAGTGTGGAGAACAAATCCGGGCTGACGCTGCCTGTGCCGGTACCCAGGGAGTGCCGCAGTGTCGGAGGAGCAGCTTTCCGGTGAGATGTTAAACTGAAGCTCCCGCCTGCCCTCTCAGGAGAAATAAAAGATTCCGAGGCCACTATTTCAAAGGAGATCAGGGGAGCACTCCCTGGAGTCCAGACCGATATTTATCCTCAACCGACATCATTATATTAAAAAAAATAATACGGGTCATTATCACATCGCAGATTGTGGGAGCTTGCTGTGCATAAATTGGCAACCGCGATTCCGACAGTACAACAGTGACCACATATCAAAGGCATCAAACATTGGGCATTTCAGCAATAGGCACCTCCTCAACAACACAACAGTACTGTACCCCAGTGTTATAGTCTCAGACCTGTACCCACCAGTACTGGACCCCAGTGTTATAGTCTCAGACCTGTACCCACCAGTACTGTACCCCAGTGTTATACAGTAACAGACCTGTCCGAACCAGTACTGTACCCCAGTGTTATACAGTAACAGACCTGTCCCCACCAGTACTGTACCCCAGTGTTATAGTCTCAGACCTGTCCGAACCAGTACTGTACCCCAGAGTTATACAGTAACAGACCTGTCCCCACCAGTACTGTACCCCAGTGTTATACAGCGACAGACCTGTCCCCACCAGTACTGTATCCCAGTATTATACAATGACAGACCTGTCCCCACCAGTACTGTACCCCAGAGTTATACAGTAACAGACCTGTCCCCACCAGTACTGTACCCCAGTGTTATACAATGACAGACCTGTACCCACCAGTACTGTACCCCAGTGTTATACAGTGACAGACCAGTCCCCACCAGTACTGTACCCCAGTGTTATAGTGACAGACCTGTCCCCACCAGTACTGTACCCCAGTGTTATACAGTAACAGACCTGTCCCCACCAGTACTGTACCCCAGTGTTATACAGTAACAGACCTGTCCCCACCAGTACTGTACCCCAGTGTCATAGTCTCAGACCTGTCCGAACCAGTACTGTACCCCAGTGTCATAGTCTCAGACCTGTACCCACCAGTACTGTACCCCAGTGTTATACAGTGACAGACCTGTACCCACCAGTACTATACCCCAGTGTTATACAGTGACAGACCTGTACCCACCAGTACTGTACCCCAGTGTTATACAGTGACAGACCTGTACCCACCAGTACTGTACCCCAGTGTTATACAGTGACAGACCTGTACCCACCAGTACTGTACCCCAGTGTTATACAGTTACAGACCTGTCCCCACCAGTACTGTACCCCAGTGTTATACAGTGACAGACCTGTCCCCACCAGTACTGTACCCCAGTGTTATACAGTGACAGACCTGTCCCCACCAGTACTGTACCCCAGTGTTATACAGTAACAGACCTGTACCCACCAGCACTGTACCCCAGTGTTATACAGTGACAGACCTGTCCCCACCAGTACTGTACCCCAGTGTTATACAGTGACAGACCTGTCTCCACCAGCACTGTACCCCAGTGTTATACAGTGACAGACCTGTCCCCACCAGTACTATACCCCAGTGTTATACAGTGACAGACCTGTACCCACCAGTACTATACCCCAGTGTTATACAGTGACAGACCTGTCCCCACCAGTACTATACCCCAGTGTTATACAATGACAGACCTGTACCCACCAGTACTATACCCCAGTGTTATACAGTGACAGACCTGTCCCCACCAGTACTATACCCCAGTGTTATACAGTGACAGACCTGTACCCACCAGTACTGTACCCCAGTGTTATACAGTGACAGACCTGTCCCCACCAGTACTGTACCCCAATGTTATACAGTGACAGACCTGTCCTCACCAGTACTATACCCCAGTGTTATACAGTGACAGACCTGTCCCTACCAGTACTGTACCCCAGTGTTATACAGTGACAGACCTGTCCCCACCAGTACTGTACCCCAGTGTTATACAGTGACAGACCTGTACCCACCAGTACTGTACCCCAGTGTTATACAGCGACAGACCTGTCCCCACCAGTACTGTATCCCAGTATTATACAATGACAGACCTGTCCCCACCAGTACTGTACCCCAGAGTTATACAGTAACAGACCTGTCCCCACCAGTACTGTACCCCAGTGTTATACAATGACAGACCTGTACCCACCAGTACTGTACCCCAGTGTTATACAGTGACAGACCTGTCCCGACCAGTACTGTACCCCAGTGTTATAGTGACACACCTGTCCCCACCAGTACTGTACCCCAGTGTTATACAGTAACAGACCTGTCCCCACCAGTACTGTACCCCAGTGTTATACAGTAACAGACCTGTCCCCACCAGTACTGTACCCCAGTGTCATAGTCTCAGACCTGTCCGAACCAGTACTGTACCCCAGTGTCATAGTCTCAGACCTGTACCCACCAGTACTGTACCCCAGTGTTATACAGTGACAGACCTGTACCCACCAGTACTATACCCCAGTGTTATACAGTGACAGACCTGTACCCACCAGTACTGTACCCCAGTGTTATACAGTGACAGACCTGTACCCACCAGTACTGTACCCCAGTGTTATACAGTGACAGACCTGTACCCACCAGTACTGTACCCCAGTGTTATACAGTTACAGACCTGTCCCCACCAGTACTGTACCCCAGTGTTATACAGTGACAGACCTGTCCCCACCAGTACTGTACCCCAGTGTTATACAGTGACAGACCTGTCCCCACCAGTACTGTACCCCAGTGTTATACAGTAACAGACCTGTACCCACCAGCACTGTACCCCAGTGTTATACAGTGACAGACCTGTCCCCACCAGTACTGTACCCCAGTGTTATACAGTGACAGACCTGTCTCCACCAGCACTGTACCCCAGTGTTATACAGTGACAGACCTGTCCCCACCAGTACTATACCCCAGTGTTATACAGTGACAGACCTGTACCCACCAGTACTATACCCCAGTGTTATACAGTGACAGACCTGTCCCCACCAGTACTATACCCCAGTGTTATACAGTGACAGACCTGTACCCACCAGTACTATACCCCAGTGTTATACAGTGACAGACCTGTCCCCACCAGTACTATACCCCAGTGTTATACAGTGACAGACCTGTACCCACCAGTACTGTACCCCAGTGTTATACAGTGACAGACCTGTCCCCACCAGTACTGTACCCCAGTGTTATACAGTGACAGACCTGTCCTCACCAGTACTATACCCCAGTGTTATACAGTGACAGACCTGTCCCTACCAGTACTGTACCCCAGTGTTATACAGTGACAGACCTGTCCCCACCAGTACTGTACCCCAGTGTTATACAGTGACAGACCTGTACCCACCAGTACTGTACCCCAGTGTTATACAGTGACAGACCTGTCCCCACCAGTACTGTACCCGTGTTATACAGTGACAGACCTGTCCCCACCAGTACTGTCCCCCGTGTCATACAGTGACAGACCTGTACCCACCAGTACTGTACCCCAGTGTCATAGTCTCAGACCTGTCCGAACCAGTACTGTATCCCAGTGTCATAGTCTCAGACCTGTCCGAACCAGTACTGTACCCCAGTGTCATAGTCTCAGACCTGTCCGAACCAGTACTGTATCCCAGTGTCATAGTCTCAGACCTGTCCGAACCAGTACTGTACCCCAGTGTCATCGTCTCAGACCTGTCCGAACCAGTACTGTACCCCAGTGTCATAGTCTCAGACCTGTCCGAACCAGTCCTGTACCCCAGTGTCATAGTCTCAGACCTGTCCGAACCAGTACTGTACCCCAGTGTTATACAGTAACAGACCTGTACCCACCAGTACTGTACCCCAGTGTTATACAGTGACAGACCTGTCCCCACCAGTACTGTACCCCAGTGTTATACAGTGACAGACCTGTCCGAACCAGTACTGTACCCCAGTGTTATACAGTGACAGACCTGTACCCACCAGTACTGTACCCCAGTGTTATACAGTGACAGACCTGTCCCCACCAGTACTGTACTCCAGTGTTATACAGTGACAGACCTGTCCCCACCAGTACTGTACCCCAGTGTTATACAGTGACAGACCTGTCCGAACCAGTACTATACCCCAGTGTTATACAGTGACAGACCTGTACCCACCAGTACTGTACCCCAGTGTTATACAGTGACAGACCTGTCCCCACCAGTACTGTACCCCAGTGTTATACAGTGACAGACCTGTACCCACCAGTACTGTACCCCAGTGTTATACAGTGACAGACCTGTACCCACCAGTACTGTACCCCAGTGTTATACAGTGACAGACCTGTACCCACCAGTACTGTACCCATGTTATACAGTGACAGACCTGTCCCCACCAGTACTGTACCCCAGTGTTATAGTGACAGACCAGTACCCACCAGTACTGTACCCCAGTGTCATAGTCTCAGACCTGTCCCCACCAGTACTGTACCCCAGTGTCATAGTCTCAGACCTGTCCGAACCAGTACTGTACCCCAGTGTTATACAGTGACAGACCTGTCCCCACCAGTACTGTACCCCAGTGTCATAGTCTCAGACCTGTCCGAACCAGTACTGTACCCCAGTGTTATACAGTGACAGACCTGTCCCCACCAGTACTGTACCCCAGTGTCATAGTCTCAGACCTGTACCCACCAGTACTGTACCCCAGTGTTATACAGTGACAGACCTGTACCCACCAGTACTGTACCCCAGTGTTATACAGTGACAGACCTGTACCCACCAGTACTGTACCCCAGTGTCATAGTCTCAGACCTGTCCGAACCAGTACTGTACCCCAGTGTTATACAGTGACAGACTTGTCCCCACCAGTACTGTACCCCAGTGTTATACAGTGACAGACCTGTGCCCACCAGTACTGTATCCCAGTGTTATACAGTAACAGACCTGTCCCCACCAGTACCGTACCCCAGTGTTATACAGTAACAGACCTGTCCCCACCAGTACTGTACCCCAGTGTTATACAGTGACAGACCTGTCCCCACCAGTACTGTACCCCAGCGTTATGCAGTGACAGACCTGTCCCCACCAGTACTGTACCCCAGTGTTATACAGTGACAGACCTGTACCCACCAGTACTGTACCCCAGTGTTATACAGCGACAGACCTGTCCCCACCAGTACTGTACCCCAGTGTTATACAGTGACAGACCTGTCCTCACCCGTACTGTACCCCAGTGTTCTACAGTGACAGACCTGTCCCCACCAGTACTGTACCCCAGTGTTATATAGCGACAGACCTGTCCCCACCAGCACAGTGGCGCAGTGTTTTGCACCGCAGCCTCACAGCTCCAGCAACCCGGGTTCAATTCTGGGTACTGCCTGTGTGGAGTTTGCAAGTTCTCCCTGTGTCTGCGTGGGTTTCCTCCGGGTGCTCCGGTTTCCTCCCACATGCCAAAGACTTGCAGGTTGATAGGTAAATTGGCCGTTAGCAATTGCCCCTAGTATAGGTAGGTGGTAGGGAAATATAGGGACAGGTGGGGATGTGGTCGGAATATGGAATCAGTGTAGGATTAATATAAATGGGTGGCTGATGGTCGGCACAGACTCGGTGGGACGAAGGGCCTGTTTAGGTGCTGTATCTCTAAACGAAACTACTGTCCCCCAGTGTTATAGGGACCGACCTGTCCCCACCAGTACTGTATCCCAGTGTTCTCCAGTGACAGACCTGTCCCCACCAGTGCTGTACCAGTGTCGCACAGTGACAGACCTGTCCCCACCAGTGCTGTACCCCAGTGTTATACATTGACAGACCTGTCCCCACCAGTACTGCCCCAGTATTGTACAGTGACAGACCTGTCCCCACCAGTACTGTACCAGTTAAAAAGTGACAGATCTGTCCCCACCAGTACAGTACCCCAGTGTTATCCAGTGACAGACCTGTCCCCACCATTACTGTACCCCAGTGTTATACAGTGACAGACCTGTACCCACCAGTACTGTACCCGTGTTATAGTGACAGACCTGGCCCCACCAGTACAGTACCCCAGTGTTACAGGGACAGACCTGTCCCCACCAGTACTGTAACCCAGTGTTACAGGGACAGACCTGTCCCCACCAGTACAGTACCCCAGTGTTACACAGCGACGGACCTGTCCCCACCAGTACTGTACCCCAGTGTTATCGGGACAGACCTGTCACCACCAGTACTGTACCCCAGTGTTATACATTGGCAGACCTGCCCCCACCAGTCCTGTACCAGTGTCTTTCAGTGACAGACCTGTCCCCACCAGTACTGTACCCCAGTGTTATACATTGACAGACCTGTCCCCATCAGTACTGCCCCAGTGTTGTACAGTGACAGACCTGTCCCCACCAGTACTGTACCAGTTAAAAAGTGACAGACCTGTCCTCACCAGTACTGTACAAGTTATATAGTGACAGACCTGTCCTCACCTGTACTGTACCCCAGTGTGAAACAGCAACAGACCTGTCCTCACCTGTACTGTATCCCAGTGTTCTCCAGTGACAGACCTGTCCCCACCAGTGCTGTACCAGTGTCGCACAGTGACAGACCTGTCCCCACCAGTGCTGTACCCCAGTGTTATACATTGACAGACCTGTCCCCACCAGTACTGCCCCAGTATTGTACAGTGACAGACCTGTACCCACCAGTACTGTACCCCAGTGTTATACAGTGACAGACCTGTCTCCACCAGCACTGTACCCCAGTGTTATACAGTGACAGACCTGTCCCCACCAGTACTATACCCCAGTGTTATACAGTGACAGACCTGTACCCACCAGTACTATACCCCAGTGTTATACAGTGACAGACCTGTCCCCACCAGTACTGTACCCCAGTGTTATACAGTGACAGACCTGTACCCACCAGTACTATACCCCAGTGTTATACAGTGACAGACCTGTCCCCACCAGTACTATACCCCAGTGTTATACAGTGACAGACCTGTACCCACCAGTACTGTACCCCAGTGTTATACAGTGACAGACCTGTCCCCACCAGTACTGTACCCCAGTGTTATACAGTGACAGACCTGTCCTCACCAGTACTATACCCCAGTGTTATACAGTGACAGACCTGTCCCCACCAGTACTATACCCCAGTGTTATACAGTGACAGACCTGTACCCACCAGTACTGTACCCCAGTGTTATACAGTGACAGACCTGTCCCCACCAGTACTGTCCCCCAGTGTCATACAGTGACAGACCTGTACCCACCAGTACTGTACCCCAGTGTCATAGTCTCAGACCTGTCCGAACCAGTACTGTATCCCAGTGTCATAGTCTCAGACCTGTCCGAACCAGTACTGTACCCCAGTGTCATAGTCTCAGACCTGTCCGAACCAGTACTGTATCCCAGTGTCATAGTCTCAGACCTGTCCGAACCAGTACTGTACCCCAGTGTCATCGTCTCAGACCTGTCCGAACCAGTACTGTACCCCAGTGTCATAGTCTCAGACCTGTCCGAACCAGTCCTGTACCCCAGTGTCATAGTCTCAGACCTGTCCGAACCAGTACTGTACCCCAGTGTTATACAGTAACAGACCTGTACCCACCAGTACTGTACCCCAGTGTTATACAGTGACAGACCTGTCCCCACCAGTACTGTACCCCAGTGTTATACAGTGACAGACCTGTCCCCACCAGTACTGTACCCCAGTGTTATACAGTGACAGACCTGTCCGAACCAGTACTATACCCCAGTGTTATACAGTGACAGACCTGTACCCACCAGTACTGTACTCCAGTGTTATACTGTGACAGACCTGTACCCACCAGTACTGTACCCCAGTGTTATACAGTGACAGACCTGTCCCCACCAGTACTGTACCCCAGTGTTATACAGTAACAGACCTGTACCCACCAGTACTGTACCCCAGTGTTATACAGTGACAGACCTGTCCCCACCAGTACTGTACCCCAGTGTTATACAGTGACAGACCTGTCCGAACCAGTACTGTACCCCAGTGTTATACAGTGACAGACCTGTACCCACCAGTACTGTACCCCAGTGTTATACAGTGACAGACCTGTCCCCACCAGTACTGTACTCCAGTGTTATACAGTGACAGACCTGTCCCCACCAGTACTGTACCCCAGTGTTATACAGTGACAGACCTGTCCGAACCAGTACTATACCCCAGTGTTATACAGTGACAGACCTGTACCCACCAGTACTGTACTCCAGTGTTATACTGTGACAGACCTGTACCCACCAGTACTGTACCCCAGTGTTATACAGTGACAGACCTGTCCCCACCAGTACTGGACCCCAGTGTTATAGTCTCAGACCTGTACCCACCAGTACTGGACCCCAGTGTTATAGTCTCAGACCTGTACCCACCAGTACTGTACCCCAGTGTTATACAGTAACAGACCTGTCCGAACCAGTACTGTACCCCAGTGTTATACAGTAACAGACCTGTCCCCACCAGTACTGTACCCCAGTGTTATAGTCTCAGACCTGTCCGAACCAGTACTGTACCCCAGAGTTATACAGTAACAGACCTGTCCCCACCAGTACTGTACCCCAGTGTTATACAGCGACAGACCTGTCCCCACCAGTACTGTATCCCAGTATTATACAATGACAGACCTGTCCCCACCAGTACTGTACCCCAGAGTTATACAGTAACAGACCTGTTCCCACCAGTACTGTACCCCAGTGTTATACAATGACAGACCTGTACCCACCAGTACTGTACCCCAGTGTTATACAGTGACAGACCTGTCCCCACCAGTACTGTACCCCAGTGTTATAGTGACAGACCTGTCCCCACCAGTACTGTACCCCAGTGTTATACAGTAACAGACCTGTCCCCACCAGTACTGTACCCCAGTGTTATACAGTAACAGACCTGTCCCCACCAGTACTGTACCCCAGTGTTATACAGTTACAGACCTGTCCCCACCAGTACTGTACCCCAGTGTTATAGTCTCAGACCTGTCCGAACCAGTACTGTACCCCAGTGTCATAGTCTCAGACCTGTCCGAACCAGTACTGTACCCCAGTGTCATAGTCTCAGACCTGTACCCACCAGTACTGTACCCCAGTGTTATACAGTGACAGACCTGTACCCACCAGTACTATACCCCAGTGTTATACAGTGACAGACCTGTACCCACCAGTACTGTACCCCAGTGTTATACAGTGACAGACCTGTACCCACCAGTACTGTACCCCAGTGTTATACAGTGACAGACCTGTACCCACCAGTACTGTACCCCAGTGTTATACAGTTACAGACCTGTCCCCACCAGTACTGTACCCCAGTGTTATACAGTGACAGACCTGTACCCACCAGTACTATACCCCAGTGTTATACAGTGACAGACCTGTCCCCACCAGTACTATACCCCAGTGTTATACAGTGACAGACCTGTACCCACCAGTACTATACCCCAGTGTTATACAGTGACAGACCTGTCCCCACCAGTACTATACCCCAGTGTTATACAGTGACAGACCTGTACCCACCAGTACTGTACCCCAGTGTTATACAGTGACAGACCTGTCCCCACCAGTACTGTACCCCAGTGTTATACAGTGACAGACCTGTCCTCACCAGTACTATACCCCAGTGTTATACAGTGACAGACCTGTCCCTACCAGTACTGTACCCCAGTGTTATACAGTGACAGACCTGTCCCCACCAGTACTGTACCCCAGTGTTATACAGTGACAGACCTGTACCCACCAGTACTGTACCCCAGTGTTATACAGTGACAGACCTGTCCCCACCAGTACTGTACCCGTGTTATACAGTGACAGACCTGTCCCCACCAGTACTGTCCCCCAGTGTCATACAGTGACAGACCTGTACCCACCAGTACTGTACCCCAGTGTCATAGTCTCAGACCTGTCCGAACCAGTACTGTATCCCAGTGTCATAGTCTCAGACCTGTCCGAACCAGTACTGTACCCCAGTGTCATAGTCTCAGACCTGTCCGAACCAGTACTGTATCCCAGTGTCATAGTCTCAGACCTGTCCGAACCAGTACTGTACCCCAGTGTCATCGTCTCAGACCTGTCCGAACCAGTACTGTACCCCAGTGTCATAGTCTCAGACCTGTCCGAACCAGTCCTGTACCCCAGTGTCATAGTCTCAGACCTGTCCGAACCAGTACTGTACCCCAGTGTTATACAGTAACAGACCTGTACCCACCAGTACTGTACCCCAGTGTTATACAGTGACAGACCTGTCCCCACCAGTACTGTACCCCAGTGTTATACAGTGACAGACCTGTCCGAACCAGTACTGTACCCCAGTGTTATACAGTGACAGACCTGTACCCACCAGTACTGTACCCCAGTGTTATACAGTGACAGACCTGTCCCCACCAGTACTGTACTCCAGTGTTATACAGTGACAGACCTGTCCCCACCAGTACTGTACCCCAGTGTTATACAGTGACAGACCTGTCCGAACCAGTACTATACCCCAGTGTTATACAGTGACAGACCTGTACCCACCAGTACTGTACTCCAGTGTTATACTGTGACAGACCTGTACCCACCAGTACTGTACCCCAGTGTTATACAGTGACAGACCTGTCCCCACCAGTACTGTACCCCAGTGTTATACAGTGACAGACCTGTCCGAACCAGTACTGTACCCCAGTGTTATACAGTGACAGACCTGTACCCACCAGTACTGTACCCCAGTGTTATACAGTGACAGACCTGTCCCCACCAGTACTGTACCGCAGTGTTATACAGTGACAGACCTGTACCCACCAGTACTGTACCCCAGTGTTATACAGTGACAGACCTGTCCCCACCAGTACTGTACCCCAGTGTTATACAGTGACAGACCTGTACCCACCAGTACTGTACCCCAGTGTTATACAGTGACAGACCTGTACCCACCAGTACTGTACCCCAGTGTTATACAGTGACAGACCTGTACCCACCAGTACTGTACCCATGTTATACAGTGACAGACCTGTCCCCACCAGTACTGTACCCCAGTGTTATAGTGACAGACCTGTACCCACCAGTACTGTACCCCAGTGTCATAGTCTCAGACCTGTCCCCACCAGTACTGTACCCCAGTGTCATAGTCTCAGACCTGTCCGAACCAGTACTGTACCCCAGTGTTATACAGTGACAGACCTGTCCCCACCAGTACTGTACCCCAGTGTCATAGTCTCAGACCTGTCCGAACCAGTACTGTACCCCAGTGTTATACAGTGACAGACCTGTCCCCACCAGTACTGTACCCCAGTGTCATAGTCTCAGACCTGTACCCACCAGTACTGTACCCCAGTGTTATACAGTGACAGACCTGTACCCACCAGTACTGTACCCCAGTGTTATACAGTGACAGACCTGTACCCACCAGTACTGTACCCCAGTGTCATAGTCTCAGACCTGTCCGAACCAGTACTGTACCCCAGTGTTATACAGTGACAGACTTGTCCCCACCAGTACTGTACCCCAGTGTTATACAGTGACAGACCTGTGCCCACCAGTACTGTATCCCAGTGTTATACAGTAACAGACCTGTCCCCACCAGTACCGTACCCCAGTGTTATACAGTAACAGACCTGTCCCCACCAGTACTGTACCCCAGTGTTATACAGTGACAGACCTGTCCCCACCAGTACTGTACCCCAGCGTTATGCAGTGACAGACCTGTCCCCACCAGTACTGTACCCCAGTGTTATACAGTGACAGACCTGTACCCACCAGTACTGTACCCCAGTGTTATACAGCGACAGACCTGTCCCCACCAGTACTGTACCCCAGTGTTATACAGTGACAGACCTGTCCTCACCCGTACTGTACCCCAGTGTTCTACAGTGACAGACCTGTCCCCACCAGTACTGTACCCCAGTGTTATACAGTGACAGACCTGTCCTCACCCGTACTGTACCCCAGTGTTCTACAGTGACAGACCTGTCCCCACCAGTACTGTACCCCAGTGTTATATAGCGACAGACCTGTCCCCACCAGCACAGTGGCGCAGTGTTTTGCACCGCAGCCTCACAGCTCCAGCAACCCGGGTTCAATTCTGGGTACTGCCTGTGTGGAGTTTGCAAGTTCTCCCTGTGTCTGCGTGGGTTTCCTCCGGGTGCTCCGGTTTCCTCCCACATGCCAAAGACTTGCAGGTTGATAGGTAAATTGGCCGTTAGCAATTGCCCCTAGTATAGGTAGGTGGTAGGGAAATATAGGGACAGGTGGGGATGTGGTCGGAATATGGAATCAGTGTAGGATTAATATAAATGGGTGGCTGATGGTCGGCACAGACTCGGTGGGACGAAGGGCCTGTTTAGGTGCTGTATCTCTAAACGAAACTACTGTCCCCCAGTGTTATAGGGACCGACCTGTCCCCACCAGTACTGTATCCCAGTGTTCTCCAGTGACAGACCTGTCCCCACCAGTGCTGTACCAGTGTCGCACAGTGACAGACCTGTCCCCACCAGTGCTGTACCCCAGTGTTATACATTGACAGACCTGTCCCCACCAGTACTGCCCCAGTATTGTACAGTGACAGACCTGTCCCCACCAGTACTGTACCAGTTAAAAAGTGACAGATCTGTCCCCACCAGTACAGTACCCCAGTGTTATCCAGTGACAGACCTGTCCCCACCATTACTGTACCCCAGTGTTATACAGTGACAGACCTGTCCCCACCAGTCCTGTACCCCAGTGTTATACAGTGACAGACCTGTACCCACCAGTACTGTACCCGTGTTATAGTGACAGACCTGTCCCCACCAGTACAGTACCCCAGTGTTACAGGGACAGACCTGTCCCCACCAGTACTGTAACCCAGTGTTACAGGGACAGACCTGTCCCCACCAGTACAGTACCCCAGTGTTACACAGCGACGGACCTGTCCCCACCAGTACTGTACCCCAGTGTTATCGGGACAGACCTGTCACCACCAGTACTGTACCCCAGTGTTATACATTGGCAGACCTGCCCCCACCAGTCCTGTACCAGTGTCTTTCAGTGACAGACCTGTCCCCACCAGTACTGTACCCCAGTGTTATACATTGACAGACCTGTCCCCATCAGTACTGCCCCAGTGTTGTACAGTGACAGACCTGTCCCCACCAGTACTGTACCAGTTATATAGTGACAGACCTGTCCTCACCTGTACTGTACCCCAGTGTGAAACAGCAACAGACCTGTCCTCACCTGTACTGTATCCCAGTGTTCTCCAGTGACAGACCTGTCCCCACCAGTGCTGTACCAGTGTCGCACAGTGACAGACCTGTCCCCACCAGTGCTGTACCCCAGTGTGAAACAGCAACAGACCTGTCCTCACCTGTACTGTACCGCAGTGTTATACAGTGACAGACCTGTCCCCACCAGTACTGTACCCCAGTGTTATACATTGACAGACCTGTCCCCACCAGTACTGCCCCAGTGTTGTACAGTGACAGACCTGCACCCACCAGTACTGTACCCGTGTTATAGTGACAGACCTGTCCCCACCAGTACAGTACCCCAGTGTTACAGGGACAGACCTGTCCCCACCAGTACTGTAACCCAGTGTTACATCGACAGACCTGTCCCCACCAGTACAGTACCCCAGTGTTACACAGCGACGGACCTGTCCCCACCAGTACTGTACCCCAGTGTTATCGGGACAGACCTGTCACCACCAGTACTGTACCCCAGTGTTATACATTGGCAGACCTGCCCCCACCAGTACTGTACCCCAGTGTCATAGTCTCAGACCTGTCCGAACCAGTACTGTACCCCAGTGTTATACAGTGACAGACCTGTCCCCACCAGTACTGTACCCCAGTGTCATAGTCTCAGACCTGTCCGAACCAGTACTGTACCCCAGTGTTATACAGTGACAGACCTGTCCCCACCAGTACTGTACCCCAGTGTCATAGTCTCAGACCTTTACCCACCAGTACTGTACCCCAGTGTTATACAGTGACAGACCTGTACCCACCAGTACTGTACCCCAGTGTTATACAGTGACAGACCTGTACCCACCAGTACTGTACCCCAGTGTCATAGTCTCAGACCTGTCCGAACCAGTACTGTACCCCAGTGTTATACAGTGACAGACTTGTCCCCACCAGTACTGTACCCCAGTGTTATACAGTGACAGACCTGTGCCCACCAGTACTGTATCCCAGTGTTATACAGTAACAGACCTGTCCCCACCAGTACCGTACCCCAGTGTTATACAGTAACAGACCTGTCCCCACCAGTACTGTACCCCAGTGTTATACAGTGACAGACCTGTCCCCACCAGTACTGTACCCCAGCGTTATGCAGTGACAGACCTGTCCCCACCAGTACTGTACCCCAGTGTTATACAGTGACAGACCTGTACCCACCAGTACTGTACCCCAGTGTTATACAGCGACAGACCTGTCCCCACCAGTACTGTACCCCAGTGTTATACAGTGACAGACCTGTCCTCACCCGTACTGTACCCCAGTGTTCTACAGTGACAGACCTGTCCCCACCAGTACTGTACCCCAGTGTTATACAGTGACAGACCTGTCCTCACCCGTACTGTACCCCAGTGTTCTACAGTGACAGACCTGTCCCCACCAGTACTGTACCCCAGTGTTATATAGCGACAGACCTGTCCCCACCAGCACAGTGGCGCAGTGTTTTGCACCGCAGCCTCACAGCTCCAGCAACCCGGGTTCAATTCTGGGTACTGCCTGTGTGGAGTTTGCAAGTTCTCCCTGTGTCTGCGTGGGTTTCCTCCGGGTGCTCCGGTTTCCTCCCACATGCCAAAGACTTGCAGGTTGATAGGTAAATTGGCCGTTAGCAATTGCCCCTAGTATAGGTAGGTGGTAGGGAAATATAGGGACAGGTGGGGATGTGGTCGGAATATGGAATCAGTGTAGGATTAATATAAATGGGTGGCTGATGGTCGGCACAGACTCGGTGGGACGAAGGGCCTGTTTAGGTGCTGTATCTCTAAACGAAACTACTGTCCCCCAGTGTTATAGGGACCGACCTGTCCCCACCAGTACTGTATCCCAGTGTTCTCCAGTGACAGACCTGTCCCCACCAGTGCTGTACCAGTGTCGCACAGTGACAGACCTGTCCCCACCAGTGCTGTACCCCAGTGTTATACATTGACAGACCTGTCCCCACCAGTACTGCCCCAGTATTGTACAGTGACAGACCTGTCCCCACCAGTACTGTACCAGTTAAAAAGTGACAGATCTGTCCCCACCAGTACAGTACCCCAGTGTTATCCAGTGACAGACCTGTCCCCACCATTACTGTACCCCAGTGTTATACAGTGACAGACCTGTCCCCACCAGTCCTGTACCCCAGTGTTATACAGTGACAGACCTGTACCCACCAGTACTGTACCCGTGTTATAGTGACAGACCTGTCCCCACCAGTACAGTACCCCAGTGTTACAGGGACAGACCTGTCCCCACCAGTACTGTAACCCAGTGTTACAGGGACAGACCTGTCCCCACCAGTACAGTACCCCAGTGTTACACAGCGACGGACCTGTCCCCACCAGTACTGTACCCCAGTGTTATCGGGACAGACCTGTCACCACCAGTACTGTACCCCAGTGTTATACATTGGCAGACCTGCCCCCACCAGTCCTGTACCAGTGTCTTTCAGTGACAGACCTGTCCCCACCAGTACTGTACCCCAGTGTTATACATTGACAGACCTGTCCCCATCAGTACTGCCCCAGTGTTGTACAGTGACAGACCTGTCCCCACCAGTACTGTACCAGTTATATAGTGACAGACCTGTCCTCACCTGTACTGTACCCCAGTGTGAAACAGCAACAGACCTGTCCTCACCTGTACTGTATCCCAGTGTTCTCCAGTGACAGACCTGTCCCCACCAGTGCTGTACCAGTGTCGCACAGTGACAGACCTGTCCCCACCAGTGCTGTACCCCAGTGTTATACATTGACAGACCTGTCCCCACCAGTACTGCCCCAGTATTGTACAGTGACAGACCTGTCCCCACCAGTACTGTACCAGTTAAAAAGTGACAGATCTGTCCCCACCAGTACAGTACCCCAGTGTTATCCAGTGACAGACCTGTCCCCACCATTACTGTACCCCAGTGTTATACAGTGACAGACCTGTCCCCACCAGTCCTGTACCCCAGTGTTATACAGTGACAGACCTGCACCCACCAGTACTGTACCCGTGTTATAGTGACAGACCTGTCCCCACCAGTACAGTACCCCAGTGTTACAGGGACAGACCTGTCCCCACCAGTACTGTAACCCA
Organism: Heterodontus francisci; assembly: GCF_036365525.1. Taxonomy (NCBI): domain Eukaryota; kingdom Metazoa; phylum Chordata; class Chondrichthyes; order Heterodontiformes; family Heterodontidae; genus Heterodontus; species Heterodontus francisci. The sequence goes on along the minus strand of NC_090409.1, from coordinate 37,053,320 downwards.
GTGTTACATCGACAGACCTGTCCCCACCAGTACAGTACCCCAGTGTTACACAGCGACGGACCTGTCCCCACCAGTACTGTACCCCAGTGTTATCGGGACAGACCTGTCACCACCAGTACTGTACCCCAGTGTTATACATTGGCAGACCTGCCCCCACCAGTCCTGTACCAGTGTCTTTCAGTGACAGACCTGTCCCCACCAGTACTGTACCCCAGTGTTATACATTGACAGACCTGTCCCCATCAGTACTGCCCCAGTGTTGTACAGTGACAGACCTGTCCCCACCAGTACTGTACCAGTTAAAAAGTGACAGACCTGTCCTCACCAGTACTGTACCCCAGTGTGAAACAGCAACAGACCTGTCCTCACCTGTACTGTACCGCAGTGTTATACAGTGACAGACCTGTCCCCACCAGTACTGTACCCCAGTGTTATACATTGACAGACCTGTCCCCACCAGTACTGCCCCAGTGTTGTACAGTGACAGACCTGCACCCACCAGTACTGTACCCGTGTTATAGTGACAGACCTGTCCCCACCAGTACAGTACCCCAGTGTTACAGGGACAGACCTGTCCCCACCAGTACTGTAACCCAGTGTTACATCGACAGACCTGTCCCCACCAGTACAGTACCCCAGTGTTACACAGCGACGGACCTGTCCCCACCAGTACTGTACCCCAGTGTTATCGGGACAGACCTGTCACCACCAGTACTGTACCCCAGTGTTATACATTGGCAGACCTGCCCCCACCAGTACTGTACCCCAGTGTCATAGTCTCAGACCTGTCCGAACCAGTACTGTACCCCAGTGTTATACAGTGACAGACCTGTCCCCACCAGTACTGTACCCCAGTGTCATAGTCTCAGACCTGTCCGAACCAGTACTGTACCCCAGTGTTATACAGTGACAGACCTGTCCCCACCAGTACTGTACCCCAGTGTCATAGTCTCAGACCTTTACCCACCAGTACTGTACCCCAGTGTTATACAGTGACAGACCTGTACCCACCAGTACTGTACCCCAGTGTTATACAGTGACAGACCTGTACCCACCAGTACTGTACCCCAGTGTCATAGTCTCAGACCTGTCCGAACCAGTACTGTACCCCAGTGTTATACAGTGACAGACTTGTCCCCACCAGTACTGTACCCCAGTGTTATACAGTGACAGACCTGTGCCCACCAGTACTGTATCCCAGTGTTATACAGTAACAGACCTGTCCCCACCAGTACCGTACCCCAGTGTTATACAGTAACAGACCTGTCCCCACCAGTACTGTACCCCAGTGTTATACAGTGACAGACCTGTCCCCACCAGTACTGTACCCCAGCGTTATGCAGTGACAGACCTGTCCCCACCAGTACTGTACCCCAGTGTTATACAGTGACAGACCTGTACCCACCAGTACTGTACCCCAGTGTTATACAGCGACAGACCTGTCCCCACCAGTACTGTACCCCAGTGTTATACAGTGACAGACCTGTCCTCACCCGTACTGTACCCCAGTGTTCTACAGTGACAGACCTGTCCCCACCAGTACTGTACCCCAGTGTTATACAGTGACAGACCTGTCCTCACCCGTACTGTACCCCAGTGTTCTACAGTGACAGACCTGTCCCCACCAGTACTGTACCCCAGTGTTATATAGCGACAGACCTGTCCCCACCAGCACAGTGGCGCAGTGTTTTGCACCGCAGCCTCACAGCTCCAGCAACCCGGGTTCAATTCTGGGTACTGCCTGTGTGGAGTTTGCAAGTTCTCCCTGTGTCTGCGTGGGTTTCCTCCGGGTGCTCCGGTTTCCTCCCACATGCCAAAGACTTGCAGGTTGATAGGTAAATTGGCCGTTAGCAATTGCCCCTAGTATAGGTAGGTGGTAGGGAAATATAGGGACAGGTGGGGATGTGGTCGGAATATGGAATCAGTGTAGGATTAATATAAATGGGTGGCTGATGGTCGGCACAGACTCGGTGGGACGAAGGGCCTGTTTAGGTGCTGTATCTCTAAACGAAACTACTGTCCCCCAGTGTTATAGGGACCGACCTGTCCCCACCAGTACTGTATCCCAGTGTTCTCCAGTGACAGACCTGTCCCCACCAGTGCTGTACCAGTGTCGCACAGTGACAGACCTGTCCCCACCAGTGCTGTACCCCAGTGTTATACATTGACAGACCTGTCCCCACCAGTACTGCCCCAGTATTGTACAGTGACAGACCTGTCCCCACCAGTACTGTACCAGTTAAAAAGTGACAGATCTGTCCCCACCAGTACAGTACCCCAGTGTTATCCAGTGACAGACCTGTCCCCACCATTACTGTACCCCAGTGTTATACAGTGACAGACCTGTCCCCACCAGTCCTGTACCCCAGTGTTATACAGTGACAGACCTGTACCCACCAGTACTGTACCCGTGTTATAGTGACAGACCTGTCCCCACCAGTACAGTACCCCAGTGTTACAGGGACAGACCTGTCCCCACCAGTACTGTAACCCAGTGTTACAGGGACAGACCTGTCCCCACCAGTACAGTACCCCAGTGTTACACAGCGACGGACCTGTCCCCACCAGTACTGTACCCCAGTGTTATCGGGACAGACCTGTCACCACCAGTACTGTACCCCAGTGTTATACATTGGCAGACCTGCCCCCACCAGTCCTGTACCAGTGTCTTTCAGTGACAGACCTGTCCCCACCAGTACTGTACCCCAGTGTTATACATTGACAGACCTGTCCCCATCAGTACTGCCCCAGTGTTGTACAGTGACAGACCTGTCCCCACCAGTACTGTACCAGTTATATAGTGACAGACCTGTCCTCACCTGTACTGTACCCCAGTGTGAAACAGCAACAGACCTGTCCTCACCTGTACTGTATCCCAGTGTTCTCCAGTGACAGACCTGTCCCCACCAGTGCTGTACCAGTGTCGCACAGTGACAGACCTGTCCCCACCAGTGCTGTACCCCAGTGTTATACATTGACAGACCTGTCCCCACCAGTACTGCCCCAGTATTGTACAGTGACAGACCTGTCCCCACCAGTACTGTACCCCAGTGTTATACAGTGACAGACCTGCACCCACCATTACTGTACCCCAGTGTTATACAGTGACAGACCTGTCCCCACCAGTCCTGTACCCCAGTGTTATACAGTGACAGACCTGCACCCACCAGTACTGTACCCGTGTTATAGTGACAGACCTGTCCCCACCAGTACAGTACCCCAGTGTTACAGGGACAGACCTGTCCCCACCAGTACTGTAACCCAGTGTTACATCGACAGACCTGTCCCCACCAGTACAGTACCCCAGTGTTACACAGCGACGGACCTGTCCCCACCAGTACTGTACCCCAGTGTTATCGGGACAGACCTGTCACCACCAGTACTGTACCCCAGTGTTATACATTGGCAGACCTGCCCCCACCAGTCCTGTACCAGTGTCTTTCAGTGACAGACCTGTCCCCACCAGTACTGTACCCCAGTGTTATACATTGACAGACCTGTCCCCATCAGTACTGCCCCAGTGTTGTACAGTGACAGACCTGTCCCCACCAGTACTGTACCAGTTAAAAAGTGACAGACCTGTCCTCACCAGTACTGTACCCCAGTGTGAAACAGCAACAGACCTGTCCTCACCTGTACTGTACCGCAGTGTTATACAGTGACAGACCTGTCCCCACCAGTACTGTACCCCAGTGTTATACATTGACAGACCTGTCCCCACCAGTACTGCCCCAGTGTTGTACAGTGACAGACCTGCACCCACCAGTACTGTACCCGTGTTATAGTGACAGACCTGTCCCCACCAGTACAGTACCCCAGTGTTACAGGGACAGACCTGTCCCCACCAGTACTGTAACCCAGTGTTACATCGACAGACCTGTCCCCACCAGTACAGTACCCCAGTGTTACACAGCGACGGACCTGTCCCCACCAGTACTGTACCCCAGTGTTATACATTGGCAGACCTGCCCCCACCAGTCCTGTACCAGTGTCTTTCAGTGACAGACCTGTCCCCACCAGTACTGTACCCCAGTGTTATACATTGACAGACCTGTCCCCATCAGTACTGCCCCAGTGTTGTACAGTGACAGACCTGTCCCCACCAGTACTGTACCAGTTAAAAAGTGACAGACCTGTCCTCACCAGTACTGTACCCCAGTGTGAAACAGCAACAGACCTGTCCTCACCTGTACTGTACCGCAGTGTTATACAGTGACAGACCTGTCCCCACCAGTACTGTACCCCAGTGTTATACAGTGACAGACCTGTACCCACCAGTACTGTACCCCAGTGTTATACAGCGACAGACCTGTCCCCACCAGTCCTGTACCCCAGTGTTATACAGTGACAGACCTGCACCCACCAGTACTGTACCCGTGTTATAGTGACAGACCTGTCCCCACCAGTACAGTACCCCAGTGTTACAGGGACAGACCTGTCCCCACCAGTACTGTAACCCAGTGTTACATCGACAGACCTGTCCCCACCAGTACAGTACCCCAGTGTTACACAGCGACGGACCTGTCCCCGCCAGTACTGTACCCCAGTGTTATCGGGACAGACCTGTCACCACCAGTACTGTACCCCAGTGTTATACATTGGCAGACCTGCCCCCACCAGTCCTGTACCAGTGTCTTTCAGTGACAGACCTGTCCCCACCAGTACTGTACCCCAGTGTTATACATTGACAGACCTGTCCCCATCAGTACTGCCCCAGTGTTGTACAGTGACAGACCTGTCCCCACCAGTACTGTACCAGTTAAAAAGTGACAGACCTGTCCTCACCAGTACTGTACCCCAGTGTGAAACAGCAACAGACCTGTCCTCACCTGTACTGTACCGCAGTGTTATACAGTGACAGACCTGTCCCCACCAGTACTGTACCCCAGTGTTATACATTGACAGACCTGTCCCCACCAGTACTGCCCCAGTGTTGTACAGTGACAGACCTGTCCCCACCAGTACTGTACCAGTTAAAAAGTGACAGACCTGTCCTCACCAGTACTGTACCCCAGTGTTATACAGTGACAGACCTGTACCCACCAGTACTGTACCCCAGTGTTATACAGTGACAGACCTGTACCCACCAGTACTGTACCCGTGTTATACAGTGACAGACCTGTCCCCACCAGTACTGTACCCCAGTGTTATAGTGACAGACCTGTACCCACCAGTACTGTACCCCAGTGTCATAGTCTCAGACCTGTCCCAACCAGTACTGTACCCCAGTGTTATACAGTGACAGACCTGTCCCCACCAGTACTGTACCCCAGTGTTATACAGTGACAGACCTGTACCCACCAGTACTGTACCCGTGTTATACAGTGACAGACCTGTCCCCACCAGTACTGTACCCCAGTGTTATACATTGACAGACCTGTCCCCATCAGTACTGCCCCAGTGTTGTACAGTGACAGACCTGTCCCCACCAGTACTGTACCAGTTATATAGTGACAGACCTGTCCTCACCTGTACTGTACCCCAGTGTGAAACAGCAACAGACCTGTCCTCACCTGTACTGTATCCCAGTGTTCTCCAGTGACAGACCTGTCCCCACCAGTGCTGTACCAGTGTCGCACAGTGACAGACCTGTCCCCACCAGTGCTGTACCCCAGTGTTATACATTGACAGACCTGTCCCCACCAGTACTGCCCCAGTATTGTACAGTGACAGACCTGTCCCCACCAGTACTGTACCAGTTAAAAAGTGACAGATCTGTCCCCACCAGTACAGTACCCCAGTGTTATCCAGTGACAGACCTGTCCCCACCATTACTGTACCCCAGTGTTATACAGTGACAGACCTGTCCCCACCAGTCCTGTACCCCAGTGTTATACAGTGACAGACCTGCACCCACCAGTACTGTACCCGTGTTATAGTGACAGACCTGTCCCCACCAGTACAGTACCCCAGTGTTACAGGGACAGACCTGTCCCCACCAGTACTGTAACCCAGTGTTACATCGACAGACCTGTCCCCACCAGTACAGTACCCCAGTGTTACACAGCGACGGACCTGTCCCCACCAGTACTGTACCCCAGTGTTATCGGGACAGACCTGTCACCACCAGTACTGTACCCCAGTGTTATACATTGGCAGACCTGCCCCCACCAGTCCTGTACCAGTGTCTTTCAGTGACAGACCTGTCCCCACCAGTACTGTACCCCAGTGTTATACATTGACAGACCTGTCCCCATCAGTACTGCCCCAGTGTTGTACAGTGACAGACCTGTCCCCACCAGTACTGTACCAGTTAAAAAGTGACAGACCTGTCCTCACCAGTACTGTACCCCAGTGTGAAACAGCAACAGACCTGTCCTCACCTGTACTGTACCGCAGTGTTATACAGTGACAGACCTGTCCCCACCAGTACTGTACCCCAGTGTTATACATTGACAGACCTGTCCCCACCAGTACTGCCCCAGTGTTGTACAGTGACAGACCTGCACCCACCAGTACTGTACCCGTGTTATAGTGACAGACCTGTCCCCACCAGTACAGTACCCCAGTGTTACAGGGACAGACCTGTCCCCACCAGTACTGTAACCCAGTGTTACATCGACAGACCTGTCCCCACCAGTACAGTACCCCAGTGTTACACAGCGACGGACCTGTCCCCACCAGTACTGTACCCCAGTGTTATCGGGACAGACCTGTCACCACCAGTACTGTACCCCAGTGTTATACATTGGCAGACCTGCCCCCACCAGTACTGTACCCCAGTGTCATAGTCTCAGACCTGTCCGAACCAGTACTGTACCCCAGTGTTATACAGTGACAGACCTGTCCCCACCAGTACTGTACCCCAGTGTCATAGTCTCAGACCTGTCCGAACCAGTACTGTACCCCAGTGTTATACAGTGACAGACCTGTCCCCACCAGTACTGTACCCCAGTGTCATAGTCTCAGACCTTTACCCACCAGTACTGTACCCCAGTGTTATACAGTGACAGACCTGTACCCACCAGTACTGTACCCCAGTGTTATACAGTGACAGACCTGTACCCACCAGTACTGTACCCCAGTGTCATAGTCTCAGACCTGTCCGAACCAGTACTGTACCCCAGTGTTATACAGTGACAGACTTGTCCCCACCAGTACTGTACCCCAGTGTTATACAGTGACAGACCTGTGCCCACCAGTACTGTATCCCAGTGTTATACAGTAACAGACCTGTCCCCACCAGTACCGTACCCCAGTGTTATACAGTAACAGACCTGTCCCCACCAGTACTGTACCCCAGTGTTATACAGTGACAGACCTGTCCCCACCAGTACTGTACCCCAGCGTTATGCAGTGACAGACCTGTCCCCACCAGTACTGTACCCCAGTGTTATACAGTGACAGACCTGTACCCACCAGTACTGTACCCCAGTGTTATACAGCGACAGACCTGTCCCCACCAGTACTGTACCCCAGTGTTATACAGTGACAGACCTGTCCTCACCCGTACTGTACCCCAGTGTTCTACAGTGACAGACCTGTCCCCACCAGTACTGTACCCCAGTGTTATACAGTGACAGACCTGTCCTCACACGTACTGTACCCCAGTGTTCTACAGTGACAGACCTGTCCCCACCAGTACTGTACCCCAGTGTTATATAGCGACAGACCTGTCCCCACCAGCACAGTGGCGCAGTGTTTTGCACCGCAGCCTCACAGCTCCAGCAACCCGGGTTCAATTCTGGGTACTGCCTGTGTGGAGTTTGCAAGTTCTCCCTGTGTCTGCGTGGGTTTCCTCCGGGTGCTCCGGTTTCCTCCCACATGCCAAAGACTTGCAGGTTGATAGGTAAATTGGCCGTTAGCAATTGCCCCTAGTATAGGTAGGTGGTAGGGAAATATAGGGACAGGTGGGGATGTGGTCGGAATATGGAATCAGTGTAGGATTAATATAAATGGGTGGCTGATGGTCGGCACAGACTCGGTGGGACGAAGGGCCTGTTTAGGTGCTGTATCTCTAAACGAAACTACTGTCCCCCAGTGTTATAGGGACCGACCTGTCCCCACCAGTACTGTATCCCAGTGTTCTCCAGTGACAGACCTGTCCCCACCAGTGCTGTACCAGTGTCGCACAGTGACAGACCTGTCCCCACCAGTGCTGTACCCCAGTGTTATACATTGACAGACCTGTCCCCACCAGTACTGCCCCAGTATTGTACAGTGACAGACCTGTCCCCACCAGTACTGTACCAGTTAAAAAGTGACAGATCTGTCCCCACCAGTACAGTACCCCAGTGTTATCCAGTGACAGACCTGTCCCCACCATTACTGTACCCCAGTGTTATACAGTGACAGACCTGTCCCCACCAGTCCTGTACCCCAGTGTTATACAGTGACAGACCTGTACCCACCAGTACTGTACCCGTGTTATAGTGACAGACCTGTCCCCACCAGTACAGTACCCCAGTGTTACAGGGACAGACCTGTCCCCACCAGTACTGTAACCCAGTGTTACAGGGACAGACCTGTCCCCACCAGTACAGTACCCCAGTGTTACACAGCGACGGACCTGTCCCCACCAGTACTGTACCCCAGTGTTATCGGGACAGACCTGTCACCACCAGTACTGTACCCCAGTGTTATACATTGGCAGACCTGCCCCCACCAGTCCTGTACCAGTGTCTTTCAGTGACAGACCTGTCCCCACCAGTACTGTACCCCAGTGTTATACATTGACAGACCTGTCCCCATCAGTACTGCCCCAGTGTTGTACAGTGACAGACCTGTCCCCACCAGTACTGTACCAATTATATAGTGACAGACCTGTCCTCACCTGTACTGTACCCCAGTGTGAAACAGCAACAGACCTGTCCTCACCTGTACTGTATCCCAGTGTTCTCCAGTGACAGACCTGTCCCCACCAGTGCTGTACCAGTGTCGCACAGTGACAGACCTGTCCCCACCAGTGCTGTACCCCAGTGTTATACATTGACAGACCTGTCCCCACCAGTACTGCCCCAGTATTGTACAGTGACAGACCTGTCCCCACCAGTACTGTACCCCAGTGTTATACAGTGACAGACCTGCACCCACCATTACTGTACCCCAGTGTTATACAGTGACAGACCTGTCCCCACCAGTCCTGTACCCCAGTGTTATACAGTGACAGACCTGCACCCACCAGTACTGTACCCGTGTTATAGTGACAGACCTGTCCCCACCAGTACAGTACCCCAGTGTTACAGGGACAGACCTGTCCCCACCAGTACTGTAACCCAGTGTTACATCGACAGACCTGTCCCCACCAGTACAGTACCCCAGTGTTACACAGCGACGGACCTGTCCCCACCAGTACTGTACCCCAGTGTTATCGGGACAGACCTGTCACCACCAGTACTGTACCCCAGTGTTATACATTGGCAGACCTGCCCCCACCAGTCCTGTACCAGTGTCTTTCAGTGACAGACCTGTCCCCACCAGTACTGTACCCCAGTGTTATACATTGACAGACCTGTCCCCATCAGTACTGCCCCAGTGTTGTACAGTGACAGACCTGTCCCCACCAGTACTGTACCAGTTAAAAAGTGACAGACCTGTCCTCACCAGTACTGTACCCCAGTGTGAAACAGCAACAGACCTGTCCTCACCTGTACTGTACCGCAGTGTTATACAGTGACAGACCTGTCCCCACCAGTACTGTACCCCAGTGTTATACATTGACAGACCTGTCCCCACCAGTACTGCCCCAGTGTTGTACAGTGACAGACCTGCACCCACCAGTACTGTACCCGTGTTATAGTGACAGACCTGTCCCCACCAGTACAGTACCCCAGTGTTACAGGGACAGACCTGTCCCCACCAGTACTGTAACCCAGTGTTACATCGACAGACCTGTCCCCACCAGTACAGTACCCCAGTGTTACACAGCGACGGACCTGTCCCCACCAGTACTGTACCCCAGTGTTATACATTGGCAGACCTGCCCCCACCAGTCCTGTACCAGTGTCTTTCAGTGACAGACCTGTCCCCACCAGTACTGTACCCCAGTGTTATACATTGACAGACCTGTCCCCATCAGTACTGCCCCAGTGTTGTACAGTGACAGACCTGTCCCCACCAGTACTGTACCAGTTAAAAAGTGACAGACCTGTCCTCACCAGTACTGTACCCCAGTGTGAAACAGCAACAGACCTGTCCTCACCTGTACTGTACCGCAGTGTTATACAGTGACAGACCTGTCCCCACCAGTACTGTACCCCAGTGTTATACAGTGACAGACCTGTACCCACCAGTACTGTACCCCAGTGTTATACAGCGACAGACCTGTCCCCACCAGTCCTGTACCCCAGTGTTATACAGTGACAGACCTGCACCCACCAGTACTGTACCCGTGTTATAGTGACAGACCTGTCCCCACCAGTACAGTACCCCAGTGTTACAGGGACAGACCTGTCCCCACCAGTACTGTAACCCAGTGTTACATCGACAGACCTGTCCCCACCAGTACAGTACCCCAGTGTTACACAGCGACGGACCTGTCCCCGCCAGTACTGTACCCCAGTGTTATCGGGACAGACCTGTCACCACCAGTACTGTACCCCAGTGTTATACATTGGCAGACCTGCCCCCACCAGTCCTGTACCAGTGTCTTTCAGTGACAGACCTGTCCCCACCAGTACTGTACCCCAGTGTTATACATTGACAGACCTGTCCCCATCAGTACTGCCCCAGTGTTGTACAGTGACAGACCTGTCCCCACCAGTACTGTACCAGTTAAAAAGTGACAGACCTGTCCTCACCAGTACTGTACCCCAGTGTGAAACAGCAACAGACCTGTCCTCACCTGTACTGTACCGCAGTGTTATACAGTGACAGACCTGTCCCCACCAGTACTGTACCCCAGTGTTATACATTGACAGACCTGTCCCCACCAGTACTGCCCCAGTGTTGTACAGTGACAGACCTGTCCCCACCAGTACTGTACCAGTTAAAAAGTGACAGACCTGTCCTCACCAGTACTGTACCCCAGTGTTATACAGTGACAGACCTGTACCCACCAGTACTGTACCCCAGTGTTATACAGTGACAGACCTGTACCCACCAGTACTGTACCCGTGTTATACAGTGACAGACCTGTCCCCACCAGTACTGTACCCCAGTGTTATAGTGACAGACCTGTACCCACCAGTACTGTACCCCAGTGTCATAGTCTCAGACCTGTCCCAACCAGTACTGTACCCCAGTGTTATACAGTGACAGACCTGTCCCCACCAGTACTGTACCCCAGTGTTATACAGTGACAGACCTGTACCCACCAGTACTGTACCCGTGTTATACAGTGACAGACCTGTCCCCACCAGTACTGTACCCCAGTGTTATACAGTGACAGACCTGTCCCCACCAGTACTGTACCCCAGTGTCATACAGTGACAGACCTGTACCCACCAGTACTGTACCCCAGTGTTATACAGTGACAGACCTGTACCCACCAGTACTGTACCCCAGTGTTATGCAGTGACAGACCTGTACCCACCAGTACTGTACCCCAGTGTCATAGTCTCAGACCTGTCCGAACCAGTACTGTACCCCAGTGTTATACAGTGACAGACCTGTCCCCACCAGTACTGTACCCCAGTGTCATAGTCTCAGACCTGTACCCACCAGTACTGTACCCCAGTGTTATACAGTGACAGACCTGTACCCACCAGTACTGTACCCCAGTGTTATACAGTGACAGACCTGTACCCACCAGTACTGTACCCCAGTGTCATAGTCTCAGACCTGTCCGAACCAGTACTGTACCCCAGTGTTATACAGTGACAGACCTGTCCCCACCAGTACTGTACCCCAGTGTCATAGTCTCAGACCTGTCCGAACCAGTACTGTACCCCAGTGTTATACAGTGACAGACTTGTCCCCACCAGTACTGTACCCCAGTGTTATACAGTGACAGACCTGTGCCCACCAGTACTGTATCCCAGTGTTATACAGTAACAGACCTGTCCCCACCAGTACTGTACCCCAGTGTTATACAGTAACAGACCTGTCCCCACCAGTACTGTACCCCAGTGTTATACAGTGACAGACCTGTCCCCACCAGTACTGTACCCCAGCGTTATGCAGTGACAGACCTGTCCCCACCAGTACTGTACCCCAGTGTTATACAGTGACAGACCTGTACCCACCAGTACTGTACCCCAGTGTTATACATCGACAGACCTGTCCCCACCAGTACTGTACCCCAGTGTTATACAGTGACAGACCTGTCCTCACCCGTACTGTACCCCAGTGTTCTACAGTGACAGACCTGTCCCCACCAGTACTGTACCCCAGTGTTATATAGCGACAGACCTGTCCCCACCAGTACTGTATCCCAGTGTTCTCCAGTGTCAGACCTGTCCCCACCAGTGCTGTACCAGTGTCGCACAGTGACATACCTGTCCCCACCAGTGCTGTACCCCAGTGTTATACATTGACAGACCTGTCCCCACCAGTACTGCCCCAGTATTGTACAGTGACAGACCTGTCCCCACCAGTACTGTACCAGTTAAAAAGTGACAGATCTGTCCCCACCAGTACAGTACCCCAGTGTTATCCAGTGACAGACCTGTCCCCACCATTACTGTACCCCAGTGTTATACAGTGACAGACCTGTCCCCACCAGTCCTGTACCCCAGTGTTATACAGTGACAGACCTGTCCCCACCAGTACAGTACCCCAGTGTTACAGGGACAGACCTGTCCCCACCAGTACTGTAACCCAGTGTTGCAGGGACAGACCTGTCCCCACCAGTACAGTACCCCAGTGTTACACAGCGACGGACCTGTCCCCACCAGTACAGTACCCCAGTGTTATCGGGACAGACCTGTCACCACCAGTACTGTACCCCAGTGTTATACATTGGCAGACCTGCCCCCACCAGTCCTGTACCAGTGTCTTTCAGTGACAGACCTGTCCCCACCAGTACTGTACCCCAGTGTTATACATTGACAGACCTGTCCCCATCAGTACTGCCCCAGTGTTGTACAGTGACAGACCTGTCCCCACCAGTACTGTACCAGTTAAAAAGTGACAGACCTGTCCTCACCAGTACTGTACAAGTTATATAGTGACAGACCTGTCCTCACCTGTACTGTACCCCAGTGTGAAACAGCAACAGACCTGTCCTCACCTGTACTGTACCGCAGTGTTATACAGTGACAGACCTGTCCCCACCAGTACTGTACCCCAGTGTTATACATTGACAGACCTGTCCCCACCAGTACTGCCCCAGTGTTGTACAGTGACAGACCTGTCCCCACCAGTACTGTACCAGTTAAAAAGTGACAGACCTGTCCTCACCAGTACTGTACAAGTTATATAGTGACAGACCTGTCCTCACCTGTACTGTACCCCAGTGTGAAACAGCAACAGACCTGTCCTCACCTGTACTGTACCGCAGTGTTATGCAGTGACAGACCTGCCCCCACCAGTACTGTACAAGTTATATCGTGACAGACCTGTCCTCACCTGTACTGTACCCCAGTGTGACACAGCTACGGACCTGTCCCCACCAGTACTGTACCCCAGTGTTATACAGTGACAGACCTGTCCCCACCAGTACTGTACCCTGTTATCAAGCGACAGACCTGTCCCCACCAGTGCTGTACCCCAGTGTTACACAGTGACAGACCTGTCCTCACCTGTACTGTACCAGTGCTATCCAGTGACAGATCTGTCCCCACAAGTACAGTACCCCAGTGTTATCCAGTGACAGACCTGTCCCCACCAGTTCTGTACCCCAGTGTTATAGTGACAGACCTGTACCCACCCGTACTGTACCCTGTGTTATCCAGTGAAATACCTGTCCCCACCAGTATTGTCCCCCAGTGTTATACAGTGACAGACCTGTCCCTACCCATACTGTACCCCAGTGTTTATAGTGACAGACCTGCCCCCACCAGTACAGTACCCCAGTGTTATCGTGACAGACCTGTCCCCACCAGTACTGTACCCTTTGTTATACAGTGAAATACCTGTCCCCACCAGTACTGTACCCAGTTTTATACAGTACACGGACCTGTCCCCACCAGTACTGTACCTCAGTGTTATGCAATGACAGAACTGTCCCCACCAGTACTGTACCCTGTGTTCTCCAGTGAAATACCTGTCCCCACCAGTACTGTACCCAGTTTTATACAGTACACGGACCTGTCCCCACCAGTACAGTACCCCAGTGTTACAGGGACAGACCTGTCCCCACCAGTACTGTAACCCAGTGTTACATCGACAGACCTGTCCCCACCAGTACAGTACCCCAGTGTTACACAGCGATGGACCTGTCCCCACCAGTACTGTACCCCAGTGTTATCGGGACAGACCTGTCACCACCAGTACTGTACCCCAGTGTTATACATTGGCAGACCTGCCCCCACCAGTCCTGTACCAGTGTCTTTCAGTGACAGACCTGTCCCCACCAGTACTGTACCCCAGTGTTATACATTGACAGACCTGTCCCCATCAGTACTGCCCCAGTGTTGTACAGTGACAGACCTGTCCCCACCAGTACTGTACCAGTTAAAAAGTGACAGACCTGTCCTCACCAGCACTGTACCCCAGTGTGAAACAGCAACAGACCTGTCCTCACCTGTACTGTACCGCAGTGTTATACAGTGACAGACCTGTCCCCACCAGTACTGTACCCCAGTGTTATACATTGACAGACCTGTCCCCACCAGTACTGCCCCAGTGTTATAGTGACAGACCTGTACCCACCAGTACTGTACCCCAGTGTCATAGTCTCAGACCTGTCCCAACCAGTACTGTACCCCAGTGTTATACAGTGACAGACCTGTCCCCACCAGTACTGTACCCCAGTGTTATACAGTGACAGACCTGTACCCACCAGCACTGTACCCGTGTTATACAGTGACAGACCTGTCCCCACCAGTACTGTACCCCAGTGTTATACAGTGACAGACCTGTCCCCACCACTACTGTACCCCAGTGTCATACAGTGACAGACCTGTACCCACCAGTACTGTACCCCAGTGTTATACAGTGACAGACCTGTACCCACCAGTACTGTACCCCAGTGTTATGCAGTGACAGACCTGTACCCACCAGTACTGTACCCCAGTGTCATAGTCTCAGACCTGTCCGAACCAGTACTGTACCCCAGTGTTATACAGTGACAGACCTGTCCCCACCAGTACTGTACCCCAGTGTCATAGTCTCAGACCTGTACCCACCAGTACTGTACCCCAGTGTTATACAGTGACAGACCTGTACCCACCAGTACTGTACCCCAGTGTTATACAGTGACAGACCTGTACCCACCAGTACTGTACCCCAGTGTCATAGTCTCAGACCTGTCCGAACCAGTACTGTACCCCAGTGTTATACAGTGACAGACCTGTCCCCACCAGTACTGTACCCCAGTGTCATAGTCTCAGACCTGTCCGAACCAGTACTGTACCCCAGTGTTATACAGTGACAGACTTGTCCCCACCAGTACTGTACCCCAGTGTTATATAGTGACAGACCTGTGCCCACCAGTACTGTATCCCAGTGTTATACAGTAACAGACCTGTCCCCACCAGTACTGTACCCCAGTGTTATACAGTAACAGACCTGTCCCCACCAGTACTGTACCCCAGTGTTATACAGTGACAGACCTGTCCCCACCAGTACTGTACCCCAGCGTTATGCAGTGACAGACCTGTCCCCACCAGTACTGTACCCCAGTGTTATACAGTGACAGACCTGTACCCACCAGTACTGTACCCCAGTGTTATACAGCGACAGACCTGTCCCCACCAGTACTGTACCCCAGTGTTATACAGTGACAGACCTGTACCCACCAGTACTGTACCCCAGTGTTATGCAGTGACAGACCTGTACCCACCAGTACTGTACCCCAGTGTCATAGTCTCAGACCTGTCCGAACCAGTACTGTACCCCAGTGTTATACAGTGACAGACCTGTCCCCACCAGTACTGTACCCCAGTGTCATAGTCTCAGACCTGTACCCACCAGTACTGTACCCCAGTGTTATACAGTGACAGACCTGTACCCACCAGTACTGTACCCCAGTGTTATACAGTGACAGACCTGTACCCACCAGTACTGTACCCCAGTGTCATAGTCTCAGACCTGTCCGAACCAGTACTGTACCCCAGTGTTATACAGTGACAGACCTGTCCCCACCAGTACTGTACCCCAGTGTCATAGTCTCAGACCTGTCCGAACCAGTACTGTACCCCAGTGTTATACAGTGACAGACTTGTCCCCACCAGTACTGTACCCCAGTGTTATATAGTGACAGACCTGTGCCCACCAGTACTGTATCCCAGTGTTATACAGTAACAGACCTGTCCCCACCAGTACTGTACCCCAGTGTTATACAGTAACAGACCTGTCCCCACCAGTACTGTACCCCAGTGTTATACAGTGACAGACCTGTCCCCACCAGTACTGTACCCCAGCGTTATGCAGTGACAGACCTGTCCCCACCAGTACTGTACCCCAGTGTTATACAGTGACAGACCTGTACCCACCAGTACTGTACCCCAGTGTTATACAGCGACAGACCTGTCCCCACCAGTACTGTACCCCAGTGTTATACAGTGACAGACCTGTACCCACCAGCACTGTACCAGTGTCTTTCAGTGACAGACCTGTCCCCACCAGTACAGTACCCCAGTGTTACAGGGACAGACCTGTCCCCACCAGTACTGTAACCCAGTGTTGCAGGGACAGACCTGTCCCCACCAGTACAGTACCCCAGTGTTACACAGCGACGGACCTGTCCCCACCAGTACAGTACCCCAGTGTTATCGGGACAGACCTGTCACCACCAGTACTGTACCCCAGTGTTATACATTGGCAGACCTGCCCCCACCAGTCCTGTACCAGTGTCTTTCAGTGACAGACCTGTCCCCACCAGTACTGTACCCCAGTGTTATACATTGACAGACCTGTCCCCATCAGTACTGCCCCAGTGTTGTACAGTGACAGACCTGTCCCCACCAGTACTGTACCAGTTAAAAAGTGACAGACCTGTCCTCACCAGTACTGTACAAGTTATATAGTGACAGACCTGTCCTCACCTGTACTGTACCCCAGTGTGAAACAGCAACAGACCTGTCCTCACCTGTACTGTACCGCAGTGTTATAGTGACAGACCTGTCCCCACCAGTACTGTACCCCAGTGTTATACATTGACAGACCTGTCCCCACCAGTACTGCCCCAGTGTTGTACAGTGACAGACCTGTCCCCACCAGTACTGTACCAGTTAAAAAGTGACAGACCTGTCCTCACCAGTACTGTACAAGTTATATAGTGACAGACCTGTCCCCACCAGTACTGTACCCCAGTGTGAAACAGCAACAGACCTGTCCTCACCTGTACTGTACCGCAGTGTTATGCAGTGACAGACCTGCCCCCACCAGTACTGTACAAGTTATATCGTGACAGACCTGTCCTCACCTGTACTGTACCCCAGTGTGACACAGCTACGGACCTGTCCCCACCAGTACTGTACCCCAGTGTTATACAGTGACAGACCTGTCCCCACCAGTACTGTACCCTGTTATCAAGCGACAGACCTGTCCCCACCAGTGCTGTACCCCAGTGTTACACAGTGACAGACCTGTCCTCACCTGTACTGTACCAGTGCTATCCAGTGACAGATCTGTCCCCACAAGTACAGTACCCCAGTGTTATCCAGTGACAGACCTGTCCCCACCAGTTCTGTACCCCAGTGTTATAGTGACAGACCTGTACCCACCCGTACTGTACCCTGTGTTATCCAGTGAAATACCTGTCCCCACCAGTATTGTCCCCCAGTGTTATACAGTGACAGACCTGTCCCTACCCATACTGTACCCCAGTGTTTATAGTGACAGACCTGCCCCCACCAGTACAGTACCCCAGTGTTATCGTGACAGACCTGTCCCCACCAGTACTGTACCCTTTGTTATACAGTGAAATACCTGTCCCCACCAGTACTGTACCCAGTTTTATACAGTACACGGACCTGTCCCCACCAGTACTGTACCTCAGTGTTATGCAATGACAGAACTGCCCCCACCAGTACTGTACCCTGTGTTCTCCAGTGAAATACCTGTCCCCACCAGTACTGTACCCAGTTTTATACAGTACACGGACCTGTCCCCACCAGTACTGTACCCCAGTGTTACAGGGACAGACCTGTCCCCACCAGTACTGTAACCCAGTGTTACATCGACAGACCTGTCCCCACCAGTACAGTACCCCAGTGTTACACAGCGACGGACCTGTCCCCACCAGTACTGTACCCCAGTGTTATCGGGACAGACCTGTCACCACCAGTACTGTACCCCAGTGTTATACATTGGCAGACCTGCCCCCACCAGTCCTGTACCAGTGTCTTTCAGTGACAGACCTGTCCCCACCAGTACTGTACCCCAGTGTTATACATTGACAGACCTGTCCCCATCAGTACTGCCCCAGTGTTGTACAGTGACAGACCTGTCCCCACCAGTACTGTACCAGTTAAAAAGTGACAGACCTGTCCTCACCAGTACTGTACAAGTTATATAGTGACAGACCTGTCCTCACCTGTACTGTACCCCAGTGTGAAACAGCAACAGACCTGTCCTCACCTGTACTGTATCCCAGTGTTCTCCAGTGACAGACCTGTCCCCACCAGTGCTGTACCAGTGTCGCACAGTGACAGACCTGTCCCCAACAGTGCTGTACCCCAGTGTTATACATTGACAGACCTGTCCCCACCAGTACTGCCCCAGTATTGTACAGTGACAGACCTGTCCCCACCAGTACTGTACCAGTTAAAAAGTGACAGATCTGTCCCCACCAGTACAGTACCCCAGTGTTATCCAGTGACAGACCTGTCCCCACCATTACTGTACCCCAGTGTTATACAGTGACAGACCTGTCCCCACCAGTCCTGTACCCCAGTGTTATACAGTGACAGACCTGCACCCACCAGTACTGTACCCGTGTTATAGTGACAGACCTGTCCCCACCAGTACAGTACCCCAGTGTTACAGGGACAGACCTGTCCCCACCAGTACTGTAACCCAGTGTTACATCGACAGACCTGTCCCCACCAGTACAGTACCCCAGTGTTACACAGCGACGGACCTGTCCCCACCAGTACAGTACCCCAGTGTTATCGGGACAGACCTGTCACCACCAGTACTGTACCCCAGTGTTATACATTGGCAGACCTGCCCCCACCAGTCCTGTACCAGTGTCTTTCAGTGACAGACCTGTCCCCACCAGTACTGTACCCCAGTGTTATACATTGACAGACCTGTCCCCATCAGTACTGCCCCAGTGTTGTACAGTGACAGACCTGTCCCCACCAGTACTGTACCAGTTAAAAAGTGACAGACCTGTCCTCACCAGTACTGTACCCCAGTGTGAAACAGCAACAGACCTGTCCTCACCTGTACTGTACCGCAGTGTTATACAGTGACAGACCTGTCCCCACCAGTACTGTACCCCAGTGTTATACATTGGCAGACCTGTCCCCACCAGTACTGCCCCAGTGTTGTACAGTGACAGACCTGTCCCCACCAGTACTGTACCAGTTAAAAACTGACAGACCTGTCCTCACCAGTACTGTACCCCAGTGTTATACAGTGACAGACCTGTACCCACCAGTACTGTACCCGTGTTATACAGTGACAGACCTGTCCCCACCAGTACTGTACCCCAGTGTTATAGTGACAGACCTGTACCCACCAGTACTGTACCCCAGTGTCATAGTCTCAGACCTGTCCCCACCAGTACTGTACCCCAGTGTTATACAGTGACAGACCTGTCCCCACCAGTACTGTACCCCAGTGTTATACAGTGACAGACCTGTACCCACCAGCACTGTACCCGTGTTATACAGTGACAGACCTGTCCCCACCAGTACTGTACCCCAGTGTTATACAGTGACAGACCTGTCCCCACCACTACTGTACCCCAGTGTCATACAGTGACAGACCTGTACCCACCAGTACTGTACCCCAGTGTTATGCAGTGACAGACCTGTACCCACCAGTACTGTACCCCAGTGTCATAGTCTCAGACCTGTCCGAACCAGTACTGTACCCCAGTGTTATACAGTGACAGACCTGTCCCCACCAGTACTGTACCCCAGTGTCATAGTCTCAGACCTGTACCCACCAGTACTGTACCCCAGTGTTATACAGTGACAGACCTGTACCCACCAGTACTGTACCCCAGTGTTATACAGTGACAGACCTGTACCCACCAGTACTGTACCCCAGTGTCATAGTCTCAGACCTGTCCGAACCAGTACTGTACCCCAGTGTTATACAGTGACAGACCTGTCCCCACCAGTACTGTACCCCAGTGTCATAGTCTCAGACCTGTCCGAACCAGTACTGTACCCCAGTGTTATACAGTGACAGACTTGTCCCCACCAGTACTGTACCCCAGTGTTATATAGTGACAGACCTGTGCCCACCAGTACTGTATCCCAGTGTTATACAGTAACAGACCTGTCCCCACCAGTACTGTACCCCAGTGTTATACAGTAACAGACCTGTCCCCACCAGTACTGTACCCCAGTGTTATACAGTGACAGACCTGTCCCCACCAGTACTGTACTCCAGCGTTATGCAGTGACAGACCTGTCCCCACCAGTACTGTACCCCAGTGTTATACAGTGACAGACCTGTACCCACCAGTACTGTACCCCAGTGTTATACAGCGACAGACCTGTCCCCACCAGTACTGTACCCCAGTGTTATACAGTGACAGACCTGTCCTCACCCGTACTGTACCCCAGTGTTCTACAGTGACAGACCTGTCCCCACCAGTACTGTACCCCAGTGTTATATAGCGACAGACCTGTCCCCACCAGTACTGTATCCCAGTGTTCTCCAGTGTCAGACCTGTCCCCACCAGTGCTGTACCAGTGTCGCACAGTGACATACCTGTCCCCACCAGTGCTGTACCCCAGTGTTATACATTGACAGACCTGTCCCCACCAGTACTGCCCCAGTATTGTACAGTGACAGACCTGTCCCCACCAGTACTGTACCAGTTAAAAAGTGACAGATCTGTCCCCACCAGTACTGTACAAGTTATATAGTGACAGATCTGTCCTCACCTGTACTGTACCCCAGTGTTATCCAGTGACAGACCTGTCCCCACCATTACTGTACCCCAGTGTTATACAGTGACAGACCTGTCCCCACCAGTCCTGTACCCCAGTGTTATACAGTGACAGACCTGTCCCCACCAGTACAGTACCCCAGTGTTACAGGGACAGACCTGTCCCCACCAGTACTGTAACCCAGTGTTGCAGGGACAGACCTGTCCCCACCAGTACAGTACCCCAGTGTTACACAGCGACGGACCTGTCCCCACCAGTACAGTACCCCAGTGTTATCGGGACAGACCTGTCACCACCAGTACTGTACCCCAGTGTTATACATTGGCAGACCTGCCCCCACCAGTCCTGTACCAGTGTCTTTCAGTGACAGACCTGTCCCCACCAGTACTGTACCCCAGTGTTATACATTGACAGACCTGTCCCCATCAGTACTGCCCCAGTGTTGTACAGTGACAGACCTGTCCCCACCAGTACTGTACCAGTTAAAAAGTGACAGACCTGTCCTCACCAGTACTGTACAAGTTATATAGTGACAGACCTGTCCTCACCTGTACTGTACCCCAGTGTGAAACAGCAACAGACCTGTCCTCACCTGTACTGTACCGCAGTGTTATACAGTGACAGACCTGTCCCCACCAGTACTGTACCCCAGTGTTATACATTGACAGACCTGTCCCCACCAGTACTGCCCCAGTGTTGTACAGTGACAGACCTGTCCCCACCAGTACTGTACCAGTTAAAAAGTGACAGACCTGTCCTCACCAGTACTGTACAAGTTATATAGTGACAGACCTGTCCTCACCTGTACTGTACCCCAGTGTGAAACAGCAACAGACCTGTCCTCACCTGTACTGTACCGCAGTGTTATGCAGTGACAGACCTGCCCCCACCAGTACTGTACAAGTTATATCGTGACAGACCTGTCCTCACCTGTACTGTACCCCAGTGTGACACAGCTACGGACCTGTCCCCACCAGTACTGTACCCCAGTGTTATACAGTGACAGACCTGTCCCCACCAGTACTGTACCCTGTTATCAAGCGACAGACCTGTCCCCACCAGTGCTGTACCCCAGTGTTACACAGTGACAGACCTGTCCTCACCTGTACTGTACCAGTGCTATCCAGTGACAGATCTGTCCCCACAAGTACAGTACCCCAGTGTTATCCAGTGACAGACCTGTCCCCACCAGTTCTGTACCCCAGTGTTATAGTGACAGACCTGTACCCACCCGTACTGTACCCTGTGTTATCCAGTGAAATACCTGTCCCCACCAGTATTGTCCCCCAGTGTTATACAGTGACAGACCTGTCCCTACCCATACTGTACCCCAGTGTTTATAGTGACAGACCTGCCCCCACCAGTACAGTACCCCAGTGTTATCGTGACAGACCTGTCCCCACCAGTACTGTACCCTTTGTTATACAGTGAAATACCTGTCCCCACCAGTACTGTACCCAGTTTTATACAGTACACAGACCTGTCCCCACCAGTACTGTACCTCAGTGTTATGCAATGACAGAACTGTCCCCACCAGTACTGTACCCTGTGTTCTCCAGTGAAATACCTGTCCCCACCAGTACTGTACCCAGTTTTATACAGTACACGGACCTGTCCCCACCAGTACTGTACCCCAGTGTTATACAGTGACAGACCTGTACCCACCCGTACTGTACCCTGTGTTATCCAGTGAAATACCTGTCCCCACCAGTATTGTACCCCAGTGTTATACAGTGACAGACCTGTCCCTACCCATACTGTACCCCAGTGTTATAGTGACAGACCTGCCCCCACCAGTACAGTACCCCAGTGTTATCGTGACAGACCTGTCCCCACCAGTACTGTACCCTGTGTTCTACAGTGAAATACCTGTCCCCACCAGTACTGTACCCAGTTTTATACAGTACACGGACCTGTCCCCACCAGTACTGTACCTCAGTGTTATGCAATGACAGAACTGTCCCCACCAGTACTGTACCCCAGTGTTATATTGACAGACCTGCCCCCACCAGTACAGTACCCCAGTGTTATCGTGACAGACCTGTCCCCACCCGTACTGTACCCTGTGTTATCCAGTGAAATACCTGTCCCCACCAGTATTGTACCCCAGTGTTATACAGTGACAGACCTGTCCCTACCCATACTGTACCCCAGTGTTATAGTGACAGACCTGCCCACACCAGTACAGTACCCCAGTGTTATCGTGACAGACCTGTCCCCACCAGTACTGTACCCTGTGTTATACAGTGAAATACCTGTCCCCACCAGTACTGTACCCAGTCTTATACAGTACACGGACCTGTCCCCACCAGTACTGTACCTCAGTGTTATGCAATGACAGAACTGTCCCCACCAGTACTGTACCCTGTGTTATACAGTGAAATACCTGTCCCCACCAGTACTGTACCCAGTTTTATACAGTACACGGACCTGTCCCCACCAGTACTGTACCCCAGTGTTATCCAGTGACAGACCTGTCCCCACCAGTTCTGTACCCCAGTGTTATACAGTGACAGACCTGTACCCACCCGTACTGTACCCTGTGTTATCCAGTGAAATACCTGTCCCCACCAGTATTGTACCCCAGTGTTATACAGTGACAGACCTGTCCCTACCCATACTGTACCCCAGTGTTATAGTGACAGACCTGCCCACACCAGTACAGTACCCCAGTGTTATCGTGACAGACCTGTCCCCACCAGTACTGTACCCTGTGTTATACAGTGAAATACCTGTCCCCACCAGTACTGTACCCAGTTTTATACAGTACACGGACCTGTCCCCACCAGTACTGTACCTCAGTGTTATGCAATGACAGAACTGTCCCCACCAGTACTGTACCCTGTGTTATACAGTGAAATACCTGTCCCCACCAGTACTGTACCCAGTTTTATACAGTACACGGACCTGTCCTCACCAGTACTGTACCCCAGTGTTATACAGTGACAGACCTGTACCCACCCGTACTGTACCCTGTGTTATCCAGTGAAATACCTGTCCCCACCAGTATTGTACCCCAGTGTTATACAGTGACAGACCTGTCCCTACCCATACTGTACCCCAGTGTTATAGTGACAGACCTGCCCCCACCAGTACAGTACCCCAGTGTTATCGTGACAGACCTGTCCCCACCAGTACTGTACCCTGTGTTATACAGTGAAATACCTGTCCCCACCAGTACTGTACCCAGTTTTATACAGTACACGGACCTGTCCCCACCAGTACTGTACCTCAGTGTTATGCAATGACAGAACTGTCCCCACCAGTACTGTACCCCAGTGTTATATTGACAGACCTGCCCCCACCAGTACAGTACCCCAGTGTTATCGTGACAGACCTGTCCCCACCAGTACTGTCCCCTGTGTTATACAGTGAAATACCTGTCCCCACCAGTACTGTACCCAGTTTTATACAGTACACGGACCTCTCCCCACCAGTACTGTACCCCAGTGTTATACAGTGACAGACCTGTCCCCATTCGGGGAGGGCCGCGCTAGCAGAGGGGCACCTTTTGTTGGCGATGTTAAACCAAGGGCCCATCTGCCCTGTTAGGTGGACGCAAAAGATGCTATGGGGGGGGGGGAAGAGCAGGGGAATTCACGATGCATTGGGAAGCAATATTTATCGCTCAATCCACATCACTAAATATTGTTTGTCACTACATTGCCGTTCGCGGGAGCTTGCTGTGTCCAAATTGGCTGACACATTCCTACATTCTAACAGTGATCGAACTGGACATTCGCCAGTGATCTGTAGCTGGTTGTGATGAACCTGGTGATGTCCCGAGTTGGTGAAGGGATTTTCTGCAGCCAGAGTCGGGGGATTCAGTGCTGCAACATGGCATGGCCAACAAGCCCAGCATTTATTGTCCATCCCCAACTGCCCCTTGAGGAACTGGTGGCTGTGGCGAGCTGCCTTCTTGACAACTTGCTCGGCCATTTCAGAGGGCAGTTCAGAGTCGAGCACATTGCTGGGAGCCTGGAGTCACACACAGTCCAGACCAGGTTTAAGATTTCCTTCCCTCACCGGGTGAACCACATGCATTTTTTTTTTTATTTACGACCACCATGGTTTCACAGTCACCATTTGTGAGACTAGCTCTTTTACTTTATTTATTAATAGAGTTTAAATTCCCCAGCTGCCATGGTCATCCTTCAGACCTCTGCATTACTAATCCAGTATCATAACCACTGTGCCACTGTACCCTTCAGACAGAGAGCACGGAAAGGGGCTGCATCAAACTTCACAGGTTAACAACTACTTGCATTGATATCGCACCTTTTAGAAAGTGAAACGTCCCAGGGTGCTTCACAGGAACGTTACCAGATTAAACTTGACCCCGAGCCACATAAGGAGATATTAGGACAGGCGACCGACAGCTCAGTCAAAGAGGGCGGTTTCAAGCAGCATCTTGAAGAAGGGAGAGGTTGATAGATCAGCCATGATCTTATTGAATGGCGGGACAGGCTTGAGGGGCTGAATGGCCTACTCCTGCTCCTATTTCTTATGTTCTTAAGAAGGGTCACTGACCCGAAACGTTAACTCTGCTTCTCTTTCCACAGATGCTGCCAGACCTGCTGAGTGATTCCAGCATTTCTTGTTTTTGTTTCTTATGTTCTTATGTTTAGGGAGGGAATTGCAGAGTTGTGGGCCCCAGCATCATTCATAACATCAGGACGTCTTCACAGCCGATGAAACACTTTTTGACGCTGAAGTGACAGCCAATTAGCGCACAGCAAGCTCCCACAAACAGCAACGTCTTAACAACCAGGTCATTTGTTTTTAGTGATGTTGATTGAGGGGTAAATATTGTCCAGGACACTGGAGAACTCCCCAGCTCTTTAAAACGTTGACATAGGATCTTTTACATTCACCTGAGGGGGCAGACTGGAGCTTCATTTTAACGTCTCAACTGAAAGGTGGCACTCCCGACAGTGCAGCACTCCCCCCGTCCTGACCCTCCGACAGTGCGACACTCCCCCCATCCTGACCCTCCAACAGTGCGACACTCCCCCCGTCCTGACCCTCCAACAGTGCGACGCTCCCCCCGTCCTGACCCTCCGACAGTGCGACGCTCCCCCAGTACTGACCCTCCGACAGTGCGACGCTCCCCCAGTACTGACCCTCCGACAGTGCGACGCTCCCCCAGTACTGACCCTCCGACAGTGCAGCACTCCCTCAGTACTGACCCTCCGACAGTGCAGCACTCCCTCAGTACTGACCCTCCGACAGTGCAGCACGCCTTCGTTGGAGGAATGCCGGGATAGCGGAGGTTTTTTGGAGGTTGCGGAGACAGGGAGGGGACTCCAGGTCTTTTAACCGCCCCTCCCTGAACAGATCTTGGGCTACACACATTGCGGCAAGCTCGTTCCAGTGGTGCCAATGTCTTTTGTGCCAGAACTCCTGATGACTACTTCTGTGCGACTTGTTGTCCCATGGGATGGGATCAGAATCGGAGAGCGTTACAGTATAGCAGAGGATGCTATTCGGCCCATCGCACTTGCCAATTAGTGCCAGTGCCTTGTCCTTTTCCAGTCTGTATGCACCTCCCTTTTAAAATCCTCCCTTCACTTCTTGGTGTTTGGCCATTCCATGCCCAAGTTACCTCAGTGTGAAACAATTTCTCCTACACCTGTCCAACTTTGTTCCTTGGCTCCTGATCGAAAATCGGTGCCCTCTAGTTAACCAATCAGCACCAGAGGAGGTAATTTCCTCAGGAATAACTTGTCAATATCTCGAGTTTTCAATCTCAATCCTAAAATCGGGATTTCATTTCTCTAGCGCCTTTCACCAGCTCAGGACATCCCAAAGTGCTTCACAGCCAATAAAGGACTTTGCAGAGTGTAGTCCCTGTTGTAATATAGAAAACTCAGCAGCCAATTCGTGCACAAGGATCCAGAAACTGCAAGGAACAGGAGCATTGTAGCTATTTTACTGGACTATTAATCTAGAGACCTGAATGATTGATCTGGAAACGCTGCAGCTAGAGAAGTTAAATTCAATTAATTAATAAATCTGGAATAAAAAGCTAGCATCAGTAATGATGACCAGGAAACTGCTGGACTCTTGTAAAAACCCACCTGGTTCACTAATGTCCTTTCGGGAAGGAAATCTGCCGTCCTTACCTGGTCTGGACTACATGTGACTCCAGATCCACAGCAATGTGGCTGACTCTTAACCACCCTTTGAAATGGGCCTAGCATGCCACTCAGTTGTCAAGCCAAGGGCTCACCACTGCCTTAGGAATAGACGATAAATACTGCCCTTGCCAGTGATGCCCACATCCCGCTGTTCCTCTTCCAAATAGCGGCTGTGGGATCTTTTACACCCGCCCAAGAGGGCGGACGGGGTCCTCAGTTTAACGGCTCACCCGACTAATGGCACCTCTGACAGTGCAGCACTCCCTTGGTGCTGGCACTGGGAGCCTGGGCCTGCATTGTGTTCAGGTCACACCTGCTGTGTATTTACCATCAGGAGGGGGTCTGGACATTACTTGCGAGGTCTCATCTCACACTGGAAAGCATGAATCCAAACCCAGCAAAAACTCAAACTCCTCAGGGCTGGGAAAAGGAGAAAAGTGTCAAAGCTGTCAAAATGAATCTTGCAACTGAATAATAAATTTGATACAGCATTACGAAACAATATTTAATCAGAGCAGTACAATTAATAGATCAGAAACACCCAAGTGTAATAATTCCAACTTTACGTGATCACATTTCAAAAAGCATCCCACCAGCTGTAAAGCACGGAAGTCTGAAATGCATGGTACAATTGCAACATCTTTCCTGTAATGTAGTTTCAGTTACAAACTGAGGACAAAAGGCACAGGGGGAAGGCCATTCAGTCCCTCAAGCTTGTTCTGCAATTTAATTAAATCATGGCTGAGCTGGACCTCAACTCCATTTACCCGCCTTTGCTGCACCTCCCTTCCTACCCTTACCCCACAAAAATGTATCCATCGCTTTCTTGAAAGCGTCAACTGACGGGCAAAAAAAAAAACGGCTCAAAGAGCTTCAGGGTCAACGAATCAGTTTAAGGTCTCATCCGAAGAATGGCACTTCCCGACGGTGCAGCCCCGCCCCAGGGTTCAGGGCGCCAGCCTGGATTACGGGCTCCAGGGGAAAAAAACCAGAGAAGGGGAAGCGGGGAATGTTGACCCAGCGAGCGTACGTATGGGCGCTGACAACGTGAACCGGTGGCGGAGACTGCTGGGGCACGGTGAGGAGCCACCGCCTGAAATTTCCACCGCGAACCCTCACCCTGCAAACCGAGCACATGCAATTTACCCACTTGAAGGTGGAAAGGAGGGAAATGTGAGGGTTAAAGCCCAATTGAAGGATTGTTCGTTTTAAAACTAGCCCCAATTTGAAAATCAGCTGCAGATTGAGTGACCCCCCCCAGGGTGGGCAGCACTGGAGAGGTCAGAGGTCAATCTGCAGTTGACCAGGCCCCTCACCCACCCCAACAGCTCTTTCCTATTTCCTACCTTTGCATTTGCGATGACATTCCTCGAAGGTGCCCGGGTTGGGCAGTTTGCCCTCAGCCTGGGTCCCCGAGCCAGGCCCAGGCCCTGCCGCCGCCCGCTGCTGCTCCGGCCCCGGCACCGGGGGCACCGAAAAGCCGGGCGGCACCGCGAAGCCGGGCACGGGCGAGCCTGCCGCCAACACGTTCCCCATCTGAGTGGTTAGTTAGCTGGTGAGCTAGCACTAACTAGCGACCGGCTTCACTAACCTGACTTTCCCCAAGACCCTTTTCCCCCCCCCACTACCCCCAACCCCGTGCGTGGGGGAAACCGGCACACGGGGGGAAAAAAAAAAGGTGCAACCTAACTCGCTGGCGCGGAACCCCACCCTCCCACTCCCACTGGTCAGCTCGGCGCGCCTACGTCAGATCCCCGCCGACCAATTGGTCGGTGGGCTGTCAGTCAACGGCGGGGGGGATGGTTCGTTTGAGGCGGCTGCGCAGACAAACTGGCACGGGGTCTCCCCCGCCGCTGATTGGAGCGTGGCCGGAGAGCAGCGGCCTTCTGATTGGCACAGATCGTTGTCTATTATGTTAATGAGGCTCTACCCCGCCCGCCCCCCGGGTTTCAGGTTAGGTTGCGCGCTCACACCCGCCACCCATGTGCTGCTGAAGGTCAGGAGCCATTTGCTAATGAATGGGGAAAGGTCGGCGCGGCAGCATCACTTCCTGTCACATGGCCAGCATACTGCTGCTTTTGGATACTCTGGTCGATTTGTCCTTGCAGTTTGTTTGCTGATGTACTGCAGCAGTTTGTCACCAAGCTGCCAAGTGTTTACATTTCATTAAATTACAGCTTTATTGCCTTGATTTTTGTCTGCGGGATGTGTATGTAACTTTTTATGTATTAAAATTGTTCAACAGCGGGTTGCAATCTGTTTCACAAATACATTGAGAACTCCAGGCTGACACTCCGAGTGCTGAGCGAGCGCTGCATGGTAAGAGGGTCGACACTGAGGGAGTGCCGCACTGTCGGAGGGTCAGTACTGAGGGAGCGCTGCACTGTCGGAGGGTCAGTACTGAGGGAGTGCTGCACTGTCGGAGGGTCAGTACTGAGGGAGTGCTGCACTGTCGGAGGGTCAGTACTGAGGGAGTGCTGCACTGTCGGAGGGTCAGTACTGAGGGAGTGCTGCACTGTCGGAGGGTCAGTACTGAGGGAGTGCTGCACTGTCGGAGGGTCAGTACTGAGGGAGCGCTGCACTGTCGGAGGGTCAGTACTGAGGGAGCGCTGCACTGTCGGAGGGTCAGTACTGAGGGAGTGCTGCACGGTCGGAGGGTCAGTACTGAGGGTGCGCTGCACTGTCAGAGGGTCAGTACTGAGGGAGCGCTGCACTGTCGGAGGGTCAGTGTTGAGGGAGCGCTGCACTGTCGGAGGGTCAGTACTGAGGGAGCGCTGCACTGTTAGAGGGTCAGTACTGAGGGAGCGCTGCACTGTCGGAGGGTCAGTACTGAGGGAGTGCTGCACTGTCGGAGGGTCAGTACTGAGGGAGTGCTGCACTGTCGGAGGGTCAGTACTGAGGGAGCGCTGCACTGTCGGAGGGTCAGTACTGAGGGAGTGCTGCACTGTCGGAGGGTCAGTACTGAGGGAGTGTTGCACTGATGGAGGGTCAGTACTGAGGGAGCGCTGCACTGACGGAGGGAGTATACTGAGGGAGCGCTGCACTGACGGAGGGAGTATACTGAGGGAGTGCTGCACTGTCAGAGGGTCAGTACTGAAGAAGCCCTGCACTGTTGGAGGGTCAGTACTGAGGGAGTGCTGCACTGTCAGAGGGTCAGTACTGAAGAAGCCCTGCACTGTTGGAGGGTCAGTACTGAGGGAGCACTGCACTGACGGAGGGAGTGTACTGAGGGAGTGCTGCACTGTCAGAGGGTCAGTACTGAAGAAGCCCTGCACTGTTGGAGGGTCAGTACTGAGGGAGTGCTGTACTGTTGGAGGCTCGGTGTTGAGGGAGCGGCACACTGGCGGAGGGTCAGTGGCGAGGGAGCAGTGCACCGTTGGAGCGTTATTCCTGAGGGAGCACTGCCTTGTCGCAGGGTCAGTGGCGAGAGTGCGCCGCACTGTAGAGGTGCAATCTTTTGGATGAGACGTTAAACTGAGGCCTTACTCAGATGGTGTAAAAGATCCCATTACACTATTTAAAACAATAGCAGTGGAGTTCTTTTGGTCAATATTTAATCCTCCATCGACATCACTTAAACAGATGATCTGGTCATTTATCTTATTGCTGTTTGTGGGAGTTTTCTGTGTGCAAATTAGCTGCTGCGTTCCCTGCACTCAAACAGTGACTACTGTTACAAGGCCTTCCATTTCTTTGTTAAATTTTGAGGATTTGTGTTTTAAAACTGAAAAGGATTCCATGCATGTTTTTTTTTAACACGGGTCACTGAGTTGTCTGGATTATAAACAATTACTGGAAGACTCCTGTTTTCAGATAATTACCCAGCAGGGTTTTTTTTGACTTGGGGAAAGATGTGACAGGTCAAGATTTATAGAGGTCAGGAGGCTTGACTCTTGTGACGTTACTTTTGGTTTTGCTTTGGACAGTGAGGTGGGATATGGACAATGGTTTAAAAGACAGTTAGTCTGTTCCAGCTCTTTGAAAAAGCAGACCAGTTTTCCATCTCTTCAGAAAATGAGTAACAAGTGTTGAGAAACTGACTGAAACTCCTGTTGCTGTGTTTTTCTTGGAAAGCCTGTCGAAGACTGTTCTGGGAAGATTCCAGTGACAGTCATCTACGCATATTTGGGAAGCCAAACAAAAAAAGGACATCCGACATCTTTTCATATCTTTTTTCTTCAAGAATTAGCAAGTATTCAGCCAACGTATTCTCTGATCTTTTTTTGTAATAAGAGCTCCAAGGAGTAAATTTCTTTATTTTTTCGCGTAACTGGTGTGTGTGAGTGGCTAAGGTAATATATACTTTAATCTGTGTGGTTATGCTTTACTTCATTACTGGTTAAGACTTGCTTTATAATAAACTGATAATTTTATTATTTATTGAAGATACCTGATTGGTGTGTTTTATTCTGGGATAAAAATAGAGTTTATGATTGACCACATTGGTAAGTGGAGAAAAATTAAATATATATTGTGACCCGTAGAGAAGTGGAACTGGAATAAACAGTGAACTCCTCCCACCTCAGTCATAGCCCTACACTTTAGAAGTGCTTTAGGAGTCCAGTGTAGATTTACCCAAATGATACCTGGCCTCCAAGGGTTAAATTATGAAGGGATTTTCTCTCTCCACAGATACTGCCAGTCCTGCTGAGTATTTCCAGCATTTTCTGTCTCTATTACACAAATGAGGATTGTCTTGCCGATAATTTAGAAGGTTGAGGGGTGATTTAATTGAAGTTTTAAAGATATTAAGGGAAACAGATAAGGTAGATAGATTCAAGAAATGCTGGAACCACTCAGCAGGTCTGGCAGCATCTGTGGAAAGAGAAGCAGAGTTAACGTTTCGGGTCAGTGACCCTTCATCGGAACGTTCCGAAGAAGGGTCACAGACCCGAAACGTTAACTCTGCTTCTCTTTCCACAGATGCTGCCAGACCTGCTGAGTGGTTCCAGCATTTCTTGTTTTTATTTCAGATTTACAGCATCCGCAGTATTTTGCTTTTATATTAAGGTAGATAGAATCCACTGGTTAGGGAGTGTTTAACTTGGACCAGACTCTCAAAATTAGAGCCAGGCCTTTCAGAAGTGAAATCAGGAAACACTTCTACAGACAAAGTGTGGCAGAAGTTTGGAACTCTGTTCCATAATCAGCATCAATACTAGATCAATTGTTAATTTTAAAACTAAGATTGATAGATTTTTTTAACTAGACGTACTCAGGGATGTGGGGCAAAGGCGTATGTGGAGTCGGGCTGCCTGCAGATCAACCATGATCTCACTGAATGGTGGATCAGGCTCGAGGGGTCGAGTAGCCTCCTCTTGTTCATTGGCCATAAAGCACTTTGTGGCATTCTGAGATGGTGAACGGCACTATACAAATGCAAGTCTTTATGTTTTGAACTGAGTCTTGTCTCTTTTCCTTTGGCTGTACCAGTGGGTAAACCTACTATGAAAATGTCAAGTTGTGGAAGCCGAACCTGTTCAGCACGTGTTTTTTGATGCTAAATGTTAGATGTTGTGAGCTCCAAAGATAATTTCTTCCAGCTAAACGATCCCGAACATCGAAAACATATATCACAACACTGGATAGCCCAGATCGGATTGATACTGGGGCTTAAAGGGTTAAACTGTGAGGACCGATTGAATAAATTGGCTTAACTTCGCTTGAGTTTAGAAGGTTGAGAGGTGATCTGATCCAAGTGTTTGAAAATGTTAAAAGGAATTGATAGAGAAGATTTGGAGAAACCATTTCCTCTGGTGAGGAATTTCAGAGTTTAGGGCTGAGTCACCTGAAGGCACGGGCACCAATGGTGGGGCAATTAAAACCAGGGATGCACAACAGGCCGGAAAAAGACATGTATTTCACAACCTCAAGGGGCCCCCAAAACAGTTAGCAGTCAATTAAGTAAATTTGATGTTCAGTCACAGTTGTAATGTAGGAAACACTGCAGCCATTTGCACACAGCCAGCTCCCACAAAAAGCAATGATAATGACCCGAGCATCCATTATCAGTAATGTTGATTGAGGGATAGATATTGGCCAGGACACTAGAAAGAACATCCCCGCTCCTCTTTGAAATAGTGGCCATGGGTTCTTTCACAGTCACCTGAATGGACAGACAGTGCCTCAGAGTAACGTTTTAAAAGCCTGGTCCGTCAAGGTGATGGAGGGTTGTGGGGGACAGGGGGTGGTAGGAGGAATGGAAGAGACTGTGGGAGAAAACAAAAGCAGGGAAAGGTTGATATCTGGGGTGGAATGAGACTGTAGTGGGAGGCGGAACAAGATCTTTGGGAACTGAGTCCTAAAAATGCATCTTGAATATTTACATGTGTATCAGCCAAGATCTTCTGCATTGCCCAGCATTTTTGTGAAAGGCTTTGAGTGAAACAGTGAACACTGCATGTTCATACTCTGGAGATGGGCAAGCGGGGGCGGGGGTGCAGACACCGTTCCCAGTGACACACACCAATGGGCAAGGCTGAAGATGGTGCAGGCCTATAAACGCAGGAGAGACAAAGTGTCAGAAGCTGTGGACAACCATCTCTGCACCAACAGTTGACCCTTGCATCCTCCATAAACCTGAGCTCATCCAAAACTGCCTTCATCAGTTCCCGTTCAGCCATAACCCCTGTGCTTGCTGACCTACACTGACTCCCGGTTTGGTGACACTTTAATTTCAAAATTCTCATCCTTGTGTTCAAATCCCTCCATCTACAACTGCCTCCAACCCTGTCCTTCTATGCATCCCCGATTTCTTTCACCCCCTCCATTGGCTGTCTTGCCTTCAGCTGCCTGGGACAAAAGCTCTGGAATTCCCTTCCTAAACCTCCCTGCCTCTCCCGTTAGGGTCTGAAGTTCTGTAATGGATGATAAATACCTGGTAATTCAAGATAATAGGGTGAACAAGTGTTGGGTGTCAATTAGTTAATTGTATTCAAGTAAATATATATATATATATATAAAAGAGCCAGCCAGCACTGGATCGGAGTGTTGTTTGGAGAGCATAAGTAAGCTCTGTGACAAGCAATAAACAATCTACACCAAAGCATTCTAATCTCAGTTTCTTCTTCACAAACAGGCTTGGAGATTTCTCTAACATTGGTAGCAGAGAATGGTTGCCTGAAAGTGAAAATTGGAGACTAAGATTTGTTTTCAGACAGGAGATTAGAATTGGAGGTTGTTTTTTGGGAAAGCTATATTTGGAGATTTTTTTTTGAAAAAAGATGACTGAAACCAAGTGTAAGGTGTCGGGAAATGATTGTCTACCGCTGTTTTGTGAAGCCGAACCTTACGATCAATGGAAAAATGAAGTTGCTATCTGGTCCCGGGTTACATCTTTACCGAAAAGGAAGCAAGGAATGGCCCTTGCACTCTCACTTCCCACCAGAAGCAAGATCGGGGCAAAAGTGTTCTCAGAGCTAGAGGTTCATCATTTGGACGATGAGGAAGGTTTGGACAAACTCTTGAAATATATGGATAAAATTTATATGACAGATGACTTATTGAGTGCCTAGGAGGTGTAGTCAGACTTTGATAAATTTAGAAAAATGGATGGTTCTTCCATGGAAGAATATATTATGGAGTTTAACCGACTATATGCAAGGTTGCAGCGATTCTGCTTGGAAATTCCTAGATCAGTCCTTGCCTTCAAATTGTTGGATTGTGCTAGGATATCGAACATGGATAGGCTCTTGGTATTAATCGGAGTTAGGTTCAATGAAAAACATACGCTGTTTGATCAGATGTCTGATGCCCAAAAAATAATTTGGGGAAAATATTCCTTTCCGGTCGCTTTCATGGCGCAGATGGGCTCTTTAGCGGTGACACCGAAAGTGGAGGTTACAATGTTAGGAGCATTTCAAGTGCGTTTAAGTATGGGGCCTAAGTGTCATTACCAAGTAGAAACACAAAACAACTAAGGATAGAGACCCTCTTGGCAGCTATAACAGATGGCAGGAATTGGGTAATTATGGTAGAAGGATGAACCCCAGGAATAACCAAGGGGTGGTCAACAGGTGTTTTCGATGTGACTCAAAGTATCACAATGCGTTGCATTGTCCAAAAAGGAATAATAGAGGTTTTGAGATGACACATGACGTGGAAGTTTTAGAAGGCGAGGATAACGCCACTGATCAATCAGAAGGAATTGGTCACAAGAAGCTTCAGTCGGTAATGAGTGTCCTAGTCGCAGATTCATTCAATTGCACAGTACTAGACAGTGGCTGTACATTCACAGTATGTGGTTAAGGTGTTACATGGATTCTTTAAGTAATAAGACCAAAATAAGGTCAAAGAATACAGCAGTTCTACCTGTTTCAGGTTTGGGGATGGCAACATGTTGAAATCACTAAAAAGAGTGGTAATTCCATGTAAAATAGCAGGGGTAAACCACTTATTAGTAGGGATGTAATATCCAGTGATATACCTTTGCTGTTAAGTAAACCGTCTATGAAAAATGCTCGGATGAATTTGGATATGGAACATGATAAGGCAATTGTCTTTGGGAAATCTGTAGCTTTGTGGTTTACACAGTCAGGACATTATTGTATTCCTTTAGCAAGACCTAACATCTCTAAGGAGGATGTTAAAGACGTATTAGTGGCATCCAAGGGTAGGGATTTAAAGGAAAAAAGACAAATTATTTCAAAACTACATCGGCAGTTTGCACATCCATCTTGTCATAGGTTGAAGATTCTGTTTTGCCATCAGTGCCTATAATTTTTCCTAAGCCTCTCCATTCTTTCTGCCCTTCTCTTTTGTAATGCACCGTGACCCCAGTATCAATATTCTTTGCTGATGGCCTGATCCGATCCCTCAAAGCCCTCCTGATTTTTTTCTGAAACCTCCACCTTAATAAATGCTCTTCTCCCTGCATGCATGGCAAAAATTGAACTAATTGTAGATCCCTCTAAAGCCAGGGGATGATTCCACATTACCGAAGGTATTTTTGGATTTCTGCCATAAACTAATTGATATGGGCTGTAGCCCCCAAACATTTGAAGCTTGTTTTTCCCATGTACTACCCACGCCAGAGCAGTAGTCAATTTACACTTTGGCTGGTCTACTAAAAATTTTTGGAGCATTTTGTCAATCACGGCATGATTTTGTCTCTCAAATCCCATTACTAAAATGACTTTCCGCTGCCATGTGCATTGCTACAGTATTTATATTTTCACATACTCCTGAACTCATCATTGGCAACTTCTGCTCCATTGTCAGTTAGAAACCTAACCTCCCAGTCCTCTTCCTATCCATTATCTTATCCACGATAACTTTTTCGTCTTTACTATAAATTACCATCGACAGACTGAATCTAGTTGCCACATCTATAAAATGTAGAATAAAAATGTTTTTTTTTCTTTATCCCAGACATGTAGCTTGGGGATTTGAGGAATAACTAGACAACTAGGAAGTTAGAGTGGACTCCCCAACAGCAGGAAAAGCAAGTTTGAGGATTTTCCTAGTCCATTTAGTGACACACTCGTGGGAATGTTATTCCATTGACATTAAAGCAGCATTTTTGCAAGGGGAGAAATTTCAAAGGGAAGTATTTTTAAATCCACCAAAAGAAGCTGGAGATATACAGGGGAAATTATGGAAGCTAAACAAGCTTATGGGCTAAATGATGCATCCAGGGTGTGGTATTTTTCTGTTAGGTCCGTCCTACTAAAAGTTGGTTGTATTCAACAAAAGGTGGATCCGGCAATGTTTTATTGGTTCTATGAAGAAAAACTAGCAGGCATTTGCTTGATGCATGTGAGCGATTTTCTGTGGGGAGGATCTGAGGCATTTGAGAAATTTGTGGCAGATAGAGTTCTGCAGGAATTTAAAATTGGAAGTCAGGCTTCCGGAGAT
Organism: Heterodontus francisci; assembly: GCF_036365525.1. Lineage (NCBI taxonomy): Eukaryota > Metazoa > Chordata > Chondrichthyes > Heterodontiformes > Heterodontidae > Heterodontus > Heterodontus francisci. The sequence goes on along the minus strand of NC_090409.1, from coordinate 37,016,260 downwards.
TTTAAATATATAGGGTTGAATATTCGGCAGACTAAGTTGGGGGTAACCCTAAATCAACAGTCTTACCTAGAGAATGTTAATAGGATCCCAATAAATCGGGTCAGTTCCTCACAGAAGGAAGACTCTGCAACCAAGGAAGAAGTAGACTGGTTAAGGAGCTTAATTGGGCAGTTGAACTGGTTGTGCACACAAACTAGGCCAGATGCTTGCTATGATGTATTAGAATTGAGCACCATGCTGAAACATGCTACTGTTGGGGAAGTGCTGAAAGCAAATAAGACATTGAAGAGATTGAGTTTTGATAAATGTACACTCAAGTTTCCAACATTGGGTGACCCAGAAGAGATGAAATTGGTCATTTTCAGTGACACCTCACACGCTAATCTTCCCGATGGTTATTCGAGAGCAGCAGGTTTCATTATATTTTTGGTGGGAAGAAATGATAAATGCTGTCTGTTAGTCTGAAAATCGAAGAAAATAAACAGGATAGTTAAAAGCACCATTAGCTGCTGAGAAACTTGCACTGATCGAAGCAATAGATATGGGTATGTATTTATAGAGTATTTTAAAGGATATTTTAAAAGCTTTCCTATAGAATGCTACATGGATAACCATTCTCTCTGGGACAATGTCCATTTGACAAAAAGTGTCGCAGAAAAGAGGTTGAGGATTGACCTTGCAAGTATAAAAGAAATGTTGGAAAGAAATTTCCAAAATAAAATGGGTTGTTGGATTGTTTTACTAAGAGAGGTGCTTGTTCGAAAAAAGTTGTTGGATGTCCTCGAAGAGGGCCATCTTGTGTTATGATAAGTTAGGAAAATATGGAAAAAAAAATTTTACGATAAGATCGTTCTTTAAACAAGTTTTTTTTAAAAGGGGGAATATACCGCATGTTAATTGATGGTGCTGTTGAAAGTTAATAAGTAATATAAAGAAAAATGTGTCATTACTTGTTTTTTAAATTCTTTTTCATATATATATATATATAGTATATATATATATCTGTTAGGGTCTGAAGTTCTGTAATGGAAGATAAATACCTGGTAATTCGAGATAATAGAGTGAACAGGTGTTGAATGTTAATTAGTTAATTGTATTCAAGTCTATATATATATATATAAAGAGCCAGCTAGCACTGGCTAGGAGTGTTGTTTGGAGAGCAGAAGTGAGCTTTGTGACAAGCAATAAACAATCTCCACCAAAGCATCCTAGTCTCAGTGTCTTTTTCACAAACAGTTTTGGAGATTTCTCTAACATAGAATCATAGAAGTTTTAAGGCACAGAAAGAGGCCACTTGGCCCATCGTGTCTGTGCCGGCTGAAAAACAATCTACCGATTCTAATCCCACCTTCCAGCATTTGGTTTGTAGCTCTGCAGCTTACGGCACTTGAGGTGCATGTCCAGACTCCTTTTGACTGAGTTGAGGGTCTCTGCCTCAACTACCCTTTCGGGCAGTAAGCTCCAGACCATCACCACCCATGGGTGAAAACGTTTTTCCTCATCTCCCCTCTAATTTTTCTACCAATTAAATCTATGCACCCTTGTCACTGACCTCTCTGCTATGACCCTTCACCTCCACTCTATCCAGGCCCCTCAAAATTTTGTACATTTCAATCAGATCTCCCCTCAGCCTTCTCTGTTCCAAGGAGAACAACCTCAGCCTATCCAATCTTTCCTCATAGCTGCGTTTTTCCAGTCCTGGCAACATCCTCGTAAATCTACTCTGTATGCTCTCTAGTGCAATTACATCCTTTCTGTAATGAGGTGACCCGAACTGCTTACAGTACAAAAGTTGTGGCTTAACCAATGAGTTATACAGTTCCAGCACAACCTCCCTGCTCTTATATTTGATACCTCGGCTAATAAAGGAAAGGATTCCATATGCCTTCTTAACCACCTAATCGGCCTGTCCCGCTACCTTCAAGGATCTGTGGACATTCACTCCAAGTTCCCTAACTTCCTCTACACTTCTCAGTATTTTTCCATTAATCGTGTATTCCTTTACCTTGTTTGACCTCCCCAAATACACTTCTCCAAGTTGAATTCCATTTGCCACTTTTCTGCCCATCTGACCAGACTATCAATATCTTCCTGAAGCCTACAGCTATCCTCCTCGCTATCTACCACATGGCCAATCTTTGTGTCGTCTGCAAACTTCTTGATCATGCCCCCTACATTTACGTCCAAAGAATATACGCCACAAAAAGCAGGGGACCCAGTACTGAGCCATGCGGAACGCCACTGGAAACAGGCCTCCAGTCGCTTATTACCAGCCGTCAACAATTTCCTGCCACTGAGCCAATTTTGCATCCACCTTGCTGCATTTCCCTGGATCCCATGGATTTTATGTTTTTAACCAGTCTGCCATGTGGGACCTTGTCAAAAGCCTTGCTAAAATCCATGTGGACCACATCAACTGCACTACCCTCATCTATCTTCCTTGTTACCTCTTCAAAAAATTCAATTAAGTTCGTCAAACAAGATCGTCCCTTAACAAATCCATGCAGACTATCCTCCCTCTCCTTTTAAGACGCTGCTTAAAACCTACCTCTTTGACCAAGATTTTGGTCACCTGTCCTAATATCTCCTTTTGTACGTGTAGAAATGTTTCTCAACTAACTCCTGAAAAGCATGGCTCTAATTTTTAGACCATGCCCCTCAGTCCTAAACTCCCCAACCAGTGAAAATAGTTTCTCCCTATCTACCCTTCATTTCCCCTTAATATCTTGAAATCTTCAATCAAATCATCCCTTTATCTTCTAAATTCTAGGGTCTACAAGCCTCATTTGTGTAATCTCCTCTTGTAATTTAATGCTTGGAGTCCAGGCATCATTCTGGTAAATCTATATTGCACTTTTTGCAACTCCAAGTCCAATAAATTCTTCTTAAGGTGGGGTGCCCAGAACTGCACACAGTATCCCAGGTGTGGTGTAACCAGGGCTTTGTATAACTTCTAACCCCTTGCACTCTAGTCCTCTGGATATAAAGGTCATCAGTCCATGAGTTTTTAAGGTAATATTTCTGTATCTATTCATAACACTTTAGCGATCTATGTACATGGACCCCCTAATTATCTTACATCCTTTAGTTTTTCCTTTACTTGTAGTGCTTAACAATTTCTGATTATTACTCTACTCTGTTCCCTTTTTGCTTGTTTTAGAGTTATTATACTACTTTGTTTCCACCTAAGCAACCCACACTCACTCACTCCCACATTCCATTTACTAGTTTAAAGTTCTTATGTCTGTCTCCTGGTTACTGACCCTACCGCCACTAGAAACATTTTCTCCTTAATTATTCTATCAAAACCCTGCATGATTTTGAACACCACTATTCAATCTCCACTTAACCTTCTTTACTCTAAGGAGAACAAACCCAGCTTCCTTTGTCTCTGTCTCTAACTGAAGTACTGCCTCCCTGTTATGCGTCTCATACGACAGTGTTGCCTGCACTGTTAAAGATCAACCAATAATTACAACGTCACAACAGGATTTCTCTTTATTTCATCATGAAGAAAAGTACAAATCGTCACTGTGAAGCAACCAACCATCCTCCCTCCCCCCCCCACCCCCAAGAACAAGAGCAGGTAGAGGGACACTAGTGGTTCAGATGACTTCAGTGCCAGATAGTGATCAACAATAGTCAACTATGGATCTGTTCCACCACGTGACTCTCTGGGCAGGATGAAAATCTTCTTCTGAATGTTGGTAAAGGAGACACAGGTGATCTGACCTCAGGGTTATTGAGGAAGGCTACAGAGTCCATGGTGTATGAGTTAATCCTATCAGGGACTTCTTTAATCAACTGCTTTGAAATGTCTGTTAGGGATCTACATGTAGTTCAAGGTGAACTCTCCTAAATGATTCTCAGGATGGCCCAAGTCAACAAGCGGGGCATCCAAACACTGTGTTTGGTGACAAGACTTAGAGATCTCTTTTCTGTTTCCAGCCAGATGAAACAAGTAAACCGGGTCAGACTGATTGGCCAGAAGAAGTAAGATTTAAAAACTGCTATTTACTTTCAATGGAGTTAAGTGCTTAGACAGACAAAGATGAACCTCAAACATGAGCACCTCATTATTACACTTCTTAATTCCTATCAGACCTGTGTAAATGGCAACAATTGGACATTTATACAGATGGACTGGATGAGAGCAGCATTCACAATAGAGTAGAAAGACTCCTCTGAATTCTCCAATAGTCCACTAATGATGGAAACTCCTCTTCCCATTGATTCACAGTTGCTGGCTGAATACACAGACATTGGACTTGATATGGGCAATAAGATACAATGAGGAGCCATGTCAGCAATGCCTAAAGTTTAAAAGAAATTCTCATTTTTAATGAAAAAAAGGGAAAGGGAAAAGAAAAGGGAAAAGTTTACCTTGCCCCAAGATGTGCTAAGCAGTTGGAGATTGTTGTGGAAGTCTTGTGGTGGGCCATGGTGACAAACATCAGAAAGAATAGCCAGATAACAATTTTCATCTTCACTCATTGTTTCACATATCCTAACTACGTCTTTATCTATAACCTGACCAGGATGACTGGGTGGTAGTGGGTTCACCAAATCAATGGGATTTCTTTCCATCCTGTAAAGAACTCCAATTGTATCTTTCCTCAGGTCATTTTACGTGTTGGTGAAGCCAGTGGAAATTTAAAAACTACTCTTAACAAAGCAGCCAGCGTAATTTGCTAACACTCCCATTTGGTAAGGATGAGAACTTACAAGATAATCCACTACTGAGAGTATTCTATAGGCCTCCAAATATTGAGGAGCAAATCTGCAGGGAAATTTCAGAGATGTGCAAAAACTATAGAGTGGTAATAATGGGGGACTTTAATTACTCATATTGATTGGGATAATGTGAGAGTAAAGGATGAAGAGGGGGAAGAATTTCTGAAATATGTTTAGGAGAACTTCCTTGACCAGCATGTTCCCGGTCCAATTAGGAAAGAGGCATTGCTGGATCTGGTGCTAGGGAATGAGGTGGGCCAAGTGGGTCAAGTATCTCTGGGGGAACACCTGGGTAAAAGTGATCATCGTATCATAATGATAAAATTAATAATGGAAAAGAGCAAGGAACAATCTAAAGTCGAACTTTTAAATTGAAAGAGGGCTAACTTCAATGGGATGAGGGGATCAAGACAGGGTACAATGGAACTAAAGACTGACAGGAAAAACTGTAACAGAACAATGGATGAGCTTTAAGGGAGAAGATGTTTCAATAACTGGCCAGGGACATTCCAACAAGGGCGACAGGTAAGGGAACCAATAACCGGGCTCCTTGAATGACGAGGGAGACAGATAGAGAATACGATGAAACAAAAAAAAAGAGGGTGTATGATGTATGTCAAGTGGATTCTTCAAGGAGAACCAAGCCAAATACAATCAGTTGAGAGGGAAAGTGAAGAGGAAAATAAGACTGACAGTGAGAATATGAGAATAGAATGGCAGTCAACGTAAAAGGGAACCCAAAAATCTTCTACTGGCATGTAAATAGTAAGCAGGAAGTAAGAAATGGGATGGGCCTTATTAGGGACAAAGTGGGTGATATATGCTTACAGGCACAGAACAAGGCTAGAATACTTAATGAGTACTAAGGAAGAGGATGCTGACAAAATAGGAGTAGAAGCGGAGAGGGTAGAGATAATAGATGGGGTGAAAACTGATAGGCATGATGTACTGGAAAGGCTGGCTATGCTAAGAGTGGATAAGTCACCTGGTCCGGATGATTTGCATCCCAGGTTGCTAAAGGAAGTTGGGGGTGGAGATAATAGAAGGGCTTGCCATAATCATCCAATCTTCCTTAGAAACAGAGGAGGTGCCAGAGGATTGGAGAGTTTCAAATGTGGCGCTTATTCAAGAAAGGGTGAAAGGACATTCCTCGTAACTACAGGCCAGTCAGTTTAACATTAGCGGTGGGTGAGGTTTTAGAAAAAAATAATCTGGGAAAAACAATCAACAGGTACTTGGACAGATTTGGAAAAGGCAGATCAAGCTGTATTCTAATTGAATTTTTTGATGAAGTAACAGAGAAGGCTGATGACGGGAATGCAATGGATGCTGTCAAAATGGATTTTCGGAAAGCATTTGACAAAGTATCAAATAAAAGTCTGGTTAACAAAATTGAGGCTCATGGAATCAGAGGGTCAGTGTCAATTAGGATTTTAGAAAAAGGCTATGGAACAAAAACAGCAAGTTGTAGTAAATGAATGTTTTTCAGACTGGAAGATGGTAGACACTGCTGTTCCCCAAGGGTCAGTGCTGGGACCCATTGCTTTTTTTGATATAACTAAGTAACATAGATATTGGAATACTGAGTAAAATTTCAAAATATACCAATGATACCAAACTTGGAGATGTGGCAAACAGTGAGGATGATACTAATCAACTGCAACAGGACAATAGATAGGCTAGCAGAATGGGCAGACAAGTGACAAATGGAATTTAATACCGAGGAGTGTGAGGTGATGCATTTTGGCAAAAGGGATAGGGAGAGGCAATACAGACTTAGAGTGTGCAGGGACAGAGGGACTTATTGATTCATGTGGATAGATATTTGGAGGCACAAGGACATAGTGAGAGAGTAATTAACAAAGTATATGGGATCTTGGACTTCATTAATAGAGGTATTGAGTAGGGTTAGGCCACAATTAGTTCTAGTTACCACACTTTAGGAAGAATGTGAAGTCTCCAGTTCACATCATGAAATTTACCACTTCTTCATTCTTTGTCTTGCCCAGGATGTTTATGAATGTCCATGTACAATTCACACCCACAGCTCAGCCTCTAGATGTTTGAGGCTCAGCTGAGAATTCGCTCTGGAGCAATTCATGTTGGGGAAGAAAATCCTTGAGATTTGATAGCAGCAGCTGGGATGAATAAGCAGGGCACGGAATGATCAAGGGTATCACTTGATTACAGCCTCTGCTGTTTCAGTCTTAGTTATCTTCTCAGGAAGAGTACACACAGCAACCAGGGATTCAAAATTTGAATGTTGTGCCCTGTTCTCACTGACTTTTCCTTTTCTCAAATGGTAAGTGCAGTGTTTGTGTAACAGCTCTTTCTTAGTCCTCGCAGGCAGATTTTGGTTCCTCTGCCAATGATCTCCAAAAGTCACTCGTGTACTTGTCCGAAAGAGCAGGTTAGGTGTGTGGATGGGACACAACTGTTGGTGCGTTGTGATGTTACGTAGAACTGAAAGTTTCACCTCCTCATGAGGAACTCAGCACTTCAAGTATGTCTGATACCTGCTCCTGAAGTCCACAGCCATGTCATTTAATGAATGTTCTCCATGAAAAACAGAGGTTACACTTGACTAGTTGGGATGTTGGTCAGCTAATCCTTTGAAGACCACAAAGAACAAGCTGATCGGTGGCAAACACTTAGAAATGACCTCTGTGATCCCACAGCACGTTTGTAGGGAGGCTAAACTGTCATCTTTAATTAATCCATTGTTTCACTATTTTCTATTCCTTTAGATCCTCCTTTTGCTGATTCTGATTAATACCTTCGTATGATAATTGAATGGACAGGATTATGTACAAACTGTCCAGGATGGACATTGGCTGATTGGGAATAAGTGGATTTGCAAACCATGGCATATATCCATTTATTGGCACTAAATCTCTAACATTAAGCTTCTCCTAGTAGAATTTTATACCCACCCACTGGTAGTATCCAAGGTTCTTTCTGGACCATGACATTATCCATTCTTCTAACTGCTTGAATATGGCCTGAGGACCTTCAGAGAACAGGTCCTGAAGTAATGTTTGCTTTGGAACAGCAGGGCAGTTAAAGTTTCAGTGTAAAGCATCTCAGTCTCCTTAGTGTTACCATTTGTGTCTTTGTCCTGGGCTGGTTTGAGGGACCAAGCTAAAAGTTTGGGTCAAGCTGGTTTCAAATAATTATGAGGTGTTAGTTTGGCTTTCTTCTCTGTATAGTTGTATGAGATGTGTGCAGTCATTCATAGATGACTGCCGAATAGGACTCTATTGCAGCCCTGGTGACTTAGCCTCGATAAGCTCATCTATGTATCAGAACCATGGTCTTTATCTGTTAGGCTAAGAATTGGTGTGGGATCCCTGGATTCAGCCTTTAACCCCTGCCAACTTGTAATGAATTGGTTAACCATGGTTGGTACAATATGTGTTTTGATTCTGGACAGAACTAGTTCTTCAAGGTGTGTAGATTGCTATATTCCCATAACATAGAACCTGTGCATTTTTAGCTTTATTCTTATCTAGTCCGGGCTCGCTGTTTCAAATTCCAAAGAAACTTTTAATAGTCTGAAGGCTGTTAGAGTTAGAAAAGTCCTCCAGGCTACTACAACAATCAACAAGGGCAACCAATACCAATATCAATATCCTCTTTCTGCAAGCTCTCATTCTGCTGCACAATCAGTAGCAATGGAAGCTCCTCCTTTATGTTCTCATTGTGGACCTGACATATTACTGTACTAAGAGATCTACAGACAAATCCCTTTTCTTGTGATTCTGACAGTCAGTGTAGATCTGTTTGCACATTTCATCACTGAGCTGAGCCACTCTCAACAGAGCTCTGGAAAACCACCATCTCTCTACCCGTTCACATTAGTGAGACTCCTCTGAGTTCTCCAGTCATCCAGAAATGATGAAAGCTCCTCATCCCATTTTCCTCACTGTTAGTGGGGTAAATGCAGGACTTGATCTTGGCAAGCAAGACACAATGAGAACCTGGTTTTCAGCAAGCACTCCTGTGGACCTGGACACCCTCAATGCAGTGGAATCTGACGCCCTTGTTCTAGAAAGGGTGTAAAGGATATTCCTAGTAACTACCGGCCAGTCAATTTAACATCAATGCTGGGTGAAGTTTTAGAAACAATAATCAGAAAGAAAATCAGCAGGCACTTGGAGAGGCTCGAATTACTTAAGGAGAGCCAGATCATACTTGACTAATGTAACAGAATTTTTGATGAAGCGACAGGGAAGTTTGCTGAAGGGAATGCAATGGATGTCTATATGGATTTGACAAAGTACCACATAAAAGGCCAATTAATAAAACTGAGACTCATGGAATCGGAGGGTTGGTGTCTGTTTGGATAAACAAATGATTTAAAGACAAAAAACAGTGAGTCATGGTAAATGGTTGTTTTTCAGACTGGAGGATGGTAGACAGTGGTGTTTCCCAAGGGTCAGTGCTGGGACTGTTGCTTTTTTGATATGTATAAATGACATGGATATTGGAATACAGAGTAAAATTTCCAAAATTTGCTGATACCAAACTTGGAGGTGTGGCATGTAGTGAGGGTGATACCAATCGACTGCAACAGGATATAAATAGGTTAGCAGAATGGGCAGACAAATGGCAGATGAAATTTGATACAGAGAAATGTGAGGTGATGCATTTTGGTAGAAGAAATAGGGAGAGGCAATGTATATTTAATAGCGGAGTGCGAAAGAGTGTGCCGGGACAGAGGGACCTGGGGGATTCATCTGCATAGATATTTGAAGGCAGCAGGACATATTGAGAGAGTAGTAAGCAAAGCATATGGGATCTTGGTCTTCATTAATAGAGCTATTGGATAGAGGAGCAGGGAAGTTATACTGAACCTTTATAAAACTCTGGTTAGTCTGCAACTAGACTGCTGCGTCCAGTTCTGGCCACCACATTTTAGAAAGGATGTGAGGGCCCTTGAGAGGTGCAGAGGAGATTTACCCAAATGGGTCCAAGGATCAGGGATTTTAACTACAAGGTTAGATTGGAGTTGTTCAACTTGGAGCAAAGGAGATTTGACAGATCAAGATTATGACAGGTTTAAATAAGGTAGACAATAGCTTATCATACATGGACTAGGGAGTGCAAGTTTAACATTTTAGGTAAGAGATGTAGGAAGGATGTGAGGAAGAATTTCACCTGTGCTTTTCCTCTTTACTGATGTTATCTGCTGGCGCTATATCACCTACAATGCATTCCGCCATATCATGAACCAGGGCTAATTTTATGCACTGCCTACGAGAGTAACAGAAGATGGATACGATCAATTAATTCAAAAGGAAACTGGTTAGGCACTTGAGGGAAATAAACTTGCAGGCTACAGGGATAGAATGGAAGAATGGGACTGACTGGATTGCTCTCCAGAGAGCCGCCATGGACTCTGAGCTGAATGGCCTCCTTCTGCACCATTATGACTCTACAACTCACTCTCCCTCCCCAACCTCCCACAGTACTTGTGTAGGTCCATCATCTCATCCCAGCGTGCAGGTCACATCATGAAATTTACCACTTCCTTCATTCTTTGCCTGGCTTGGGATGTCTGTGAGCATCTACGCACAATTCACACTGGGAGCTCAGACTTGAAGTCAGCTGAGAATTCACTCTGCAGCAATTCACATTGGGGAAGAAAATCCTTCAGATTGGACAGAAGCAGCTGAGATGGAGGAGCAGGCGCTGAATGATCGAGGGTATCACTTGATTACAGCCTCTGCTGTCTTAGTCTTAGTTATCTTCTCATGAAGAGTACACACAACAGCCAAGGATTCAAAATTTAAATGTTGTGCCCTGTTCTCACTGACTTCTCCTCTCCTCAAATGGTAAAAGCAGTGTTTGTACAACAGCTCTTTCATTGTGCTCACAGACCTATTCCGTCTCCTGCAAGGCTACGGGGATAGAGTGGGCAAATGGGACTGACTGGACTGCTCGACAGAGAGCCGCTTTGGACTTAATGGGCTGAATGACCTCCTTCTGTGCCATAATGACTCTATGCAGTAATTGTGATAACTTGCTGATCAGCGCTTGGGGAATTGTAATTTGATCGAAGGTGTAGTTGATAATCACAGTCACAACATCTGTGCAGCTGGCAGCATGGCTTGGCGGAAAGACGAAGACAGTAGATCACTAATAATATTTCCTGCGTGGTGACTTCCCAGTTCCTGTCGGATATTTTTTGCTGAGCATTTTCATCTTCATCAGCCACCACCCTCACAAGAGCTATGAAAACTGATTCCATGATGTGATGCATTTTAGGCATTTTCCCACGGCCTGAAACTGATTGGCTAAAATTTCACACTTCAGTATCAATATAATCAAATACAGCAGTATCCTGATCTTTACCTTAAGTTCTAACTGCTATTCAACAGTTTGGAGAAACTACTGTACTTGTTAAACAATAATAAACTAAAGATGGTCTTTGATAATTCATTCAGTCTGAAATCAAATCACTCCACAGATGACGCTGCCTCTTTACTCTCTGACTTCTTACTCACCAATGATTAATACTAGTCCTTTCAGCAGCGTTTCTGATCCCCACTCCAGAGTTTTTCCAGCTTTGGGTGGATTTCATGAACGCAACTTGTTTTGAAGCTCCTTTCGCAAACGTATTAGGGCACATTTTGTGTCAGCTCGCTGTCTTTTTTGTTCCGTCCTCTTGTTTCTGGGTTCCTATGGTTTTCATTGTGGAGACATCTCTCAGTTGTGTTGTGGGCTCAGGATTCTGTCCCCATACAAGTCCTATTGGTTCAAGATGGGTTAGATTAAAGGCACAGAGCTGAAATACAGAACACACTGACAAAGCAATAATTGCAACTCTTCAGTTTGTTCAGCTTTGTTCTTAGTGCAGATCCTACAGTACCACAGGCTTTCAAAGTACCTGTGCCAAAATGTGTGGAAATGGGACTGTAGGACAGGTACTGCTTGTAAAAGGCCTCAAAATTGTGATGCTTACGTGACTCAAAATCAAATTTAAATAATTTAGTTAGAAATTAAACATTTAGTCCCAGGTTACTTTCACTCTAATTCTAATTCTAATAACATTTTTACCCTCTGGCAATCTAAGGGACAATGTGGCTCCTTCATTTAAGTCAATATAATAAAGAAGAGCTACCACTTGTAGGTGACTGGGAAAGGATTGTTTTATACCTCTTGAGCAACACAATTATGGCTTTGTCACACACACTAAAGTCTAAATAAATGATGATTTACGACTAAATAAGTAATGATTCCCACGTTTATTTATGAACTGACCACTTTCATGTCAATCTCTCTACCCGTATCCCTTTATTCCTTTTCAATCCTATCTCCTTCTGCGTTGGCCCCTGGACAAAAGTTTTCCCTTCTCACTTAGAACTCAAATTCCCAACTGCCTAACCTCTGGCCCTCCATTTGCGATGATGTTCCTGCAGCTGTCAAATTACCTCAACCACTCTCTCACCTCCATTTTTGATGCCCTTGTTCCCAGTGAAACACTTAGATTAGAGATACAGCACTGAAACAGGCCCTTCGGCCCACCGAGTCTGTGCCGACCATCAACCACCCATTTATACTAATCCTACACTAATCCCATATTCCTACCACATCCCCACCTGTCCCTATATTTCCCTACCACCTACCTATACTAGTGACAATTTATAATGGCCAATTTACCTACCAACCTGCAAGTCTTTTGGCTTGTGGGAGGAAACCGGAGCACCCGGAGAAAACCCACGCAGACACAGGGAGAAATTGCAAACTCCACACAGGCAGTACTGGAATCGAACCCGGGTCCCTGGAGCTGTGAGGCTGCAGTGCTAACCACTGCGCCACTGTGCCGCACTTACTTGCTCCTACCTTAGTAACTCCCCCCAGTAAGGGCCCCATCTTCACTCCCTCAAGTGCAAGGGATGCAAACTTGAACGTATCTGGTACACAAACGGGTTTAGCCATCCATCTTCAGACCTGGTTGGACAATAGCAAACACGATTGGGCCTTGCTCTTCTTTGCCAAAACACACACTAGAGGGCAAAGGTATCCTCTCGGCTGCTTTTCTCCTGTACCACCGACTCCACTTACCTTTCCCTTTGATCTCATTCTCAAGGGCAATTAGGGAAGGCATCAAATTCTGACCCTGCCAGCAATACTCACATCCCATCAACAAATACAAATCACCCAGTTACCTTTCCCTTTAATCATCAGCGAAACCTTTTGTATAAAATCTCTTTATGAAACCAGTCTTCCTATGTTGGAATTTCCATTTTTTAAAAATGGTGTGACGTCAGCAGATCCATTAAAACCAATGGAGTCTGTAATTTCATCCCAGCCTGAGGTTCTCTTTAGGATTGTGTGATCCAGAAAATCAGGCTGTTTGCTGGATGTTGCAGGAATTTAAAAAGTGTGGCTCAGTGATGAGCCAGACTGTATGTTACACTAACAGTAAAAAAGCTTCAACATTTTTCCTTCTCCAGAAATATCTACACGGCTTAATTAAACCTGCATCCGCTTGCACAAAACTGTTTCTCTCTGTGATGTGATGGGTTATGCCTTCAGTGACTCCTCCAGAAATATCTTTTATTCCTGGTTCATCGGGCATATTCTCTGACTTTCTGCTTCTTCCTTCATCTATACCTTATTAGAAATCACGCATGTGCATGCTTGAGGTGATGCTATATTATCTTTCCCTCTTAATTTGCTTCCTGAAAACGTTTTATGCACCATTTCATATTCAGTAAGTGAAATGTCCAGAAAAAAGTGTTTCAACAAGACAAAAAAATGTATTTCATAATAAAATGATTTGATATATCCATCAAATGGACCTTGCTGTCTTTTCATGCTTGCATTTTACTGTTAGTTGGAAGGACTGGTACTCCCAAAAGCTTGTGCAGTATATCTGATTTTCAAGGATGATGAATTAGTATTGTTAACTCAGCTGTATCAATGAAACATTTTCCTTTAGCTTCTTGCAGTTGATTTTCAAAAGTCGAGTACAAATTTCAGAAGTTTTATAGAGGTGAAGTTTACATTGACTGATGTTTGAAAATAACCCAGAAAGGGTGTATGTGTGAGACAAATGTGAAAGTGCTGATGTCGCACCATATCTGTAGCTTGTTTTGTGCTCTAAAACATCACGGATGCATTAAGCTGTGTGTGTGAGACAATATAAAATTCGAAAAGGGGTGCAGGAGGACAGGGAGCTGGATGTATATGTGCATAAATCATTGAAGGTAGCAGGACAGATTGAGAGAGTGGTTAATACAGCATCCTTATTAATAGAGGCAGAGAGTATAAAAGCAAGGAAGTTATCTCTTTGAAACATACAAAATTCTTACAGGGCTCAACAAGGTAGATGCAGGAAGGATGTTTCCCGTGGCTGGAGCAGTGTAGAACCAGGGGGCACAGTCTCAGAATAAGGTGTAGGCCATTTAAGACGGAGATGAAAGGGAATTTCTTCACTCAGAGGGTGGTGAATCTTTAGAAATGCCTACCCCACAGGGAGGTGGAGGTTCAGTCATTGATGTGTTCAAGACCAATACTGATAAAATTCTAGATATTAAGGGATATAGGGATAGTGCGGGTAAATGGCATTGAGGTAGATCAGCCATGACCTAATTGAATGGCGGAGCAGGCTCGAGGGGCTGAATCACCTACTCCTGCTCCTATTTTCTATGTGTTCCTGCTCCTTCTTCCTATGTGTTTGTGTGTGAGTGAGTGAGTGAGAGAGAGAGTTTCCTGTCAATTGTTACCTGTTTTGGTGCAGGCTTGAAGGCTCAGTCTCTAATGTTGGAACAGAGGGTGGATGAGTTGTACAAAAGGTCAGAGTCAGAGGACAGGAAGGGAGGCAAGGCTGGAAGTGGTTAACAAGTACGATGAAGTAAAGTCATGGCGATAAAAGCAAAATATTGCGGATGCTGGAAATCTGAAATAAAAACAAGAAGTGCTGGAACCACTCAGCAGAGAACTCTGCTTCTCTTTCCACAGATGCTGCCAGACCTGCTGAGTGGTTCCAGCATTTCTTGATTTTAAAGTCATGGAGATATTTGTAGCTGAGGATATAAATTTTATATTTGGTATATTGATTTAGGGCGACTGCACTGTCCAGTGTGGGGCAAATAGGACTGAACCAAGGCTTTGGACGAGTTGGAGTTGATGAATAATGAAAATTTAGATGCCATAAGGAGTCGATTTGAGTCTCTGGTCAGATTAAGGAGCGCACAGAGTTTTGGCAGTGAGGTAGGTAGGTATAACTGCAAAAGTGGAAGTCAGCAATCTTGGTAATGGAATTGGATATAAGGCTTGAATCTCAGCTCTGGGTCAAACAGCCTGGTTGAGCCAAGGACAGGAGACTGTTGCAGGTGATCAGAGTTTTGTCAATGTTATGGACTGAAGCTACTGAAGAGTAAAAGCACCAACTGGACGAGAGAACAGGATTATCATCGCAGTCAGAAACAAGACAATCTGCTGCACTCTGCGAGATTTATTGAGGACATTCTGCAAATAGCAGGATGTGACCGACTGTTCACAATCTCTAAGCACAAAATATACTGACCCCAAGGACCCGGTCACAACCTGACTCACACCATAACCAACCCTGAACCCTCACTGACTGACCCTCAGTCCCCAACCCCTCAATGACTGACTTCTCAAACACTGACCTGACCATCACACCCTGACCCTCACTGATTGACCCACATAGCCTCACACCTCACTGACTGACTTCTCACACACTGACCCTCACTCATTGACCCACAAATCCTGAACCCTCACTGACTGACCCTCAGACATCACTGACTGACTTCTCACATTGACCCTCACATCCTGACCCCTCACTGACTGACACTCATACCTTGACCTCTTATTGACTGACCCCTCACAACCTGACCAACCCTTCATTGACTGACCCTCACTCCCTGAACCCTCAATGAATGACTCCTCATACACTGACACCTCATTGACCAACCCTCGCTCCCTGACTGACCGTGACACAAAAACAAAAAATCTTGCAAATAAACAGCAGGGCTGGCAGCATCTGTGGAAAGAGAAGCAGAGTTATTGTCTCAGATTTGTGACCCTTCATCAGATCACAACCTCACACCTAAGTACTCAATGAAGACCCTCACACCCTGACCGCTCACTGAATGACCTTCACCCCATGACCCCCATTGACCAACCCCTCACACCTGACTCCTCATTGACTAACCTTCACTGTTGACCCCCATTGACCAACCCCTCACACCGAGACCCACCTCATTGACTGACCTTCACCCCCTGACCCCCAGTGGCCAACCCCATCACACCCTGACCCCTTCTCCGACTGAGCCCTGTAGCCTGACCCTCACTGACGGAGCCATCACACAACCTGACCTTCACCCCCTGAACTCCCATTGAGAAACCTCTCTCACCCTGACCTTCACCCCCAAACTCCCATTGACCAACCTCTCACCCTGACCTTCACCCTCTGAACTCCCATTGACCAACCCCTCACACCCTGACCTTCACCCCCATTGACCAATCTCTCACACCCTGACCTTCACCCCCATTGACCAATCTCTCACACCCTGACCTTCACCCCCATTGACCAACCCCACACACCCTGACCTTCACCCCCATTGACCAACCCCACACCCTGACCTTCACCCCCATTGACCAATCTCTCACACCCTGACCTTCACCCCCAAACTCCCATTGACCAACCTCTCACCCTGACCTTCACCCCCTGAACACCCATTGACTAACCCCTCACACCCTGACCTTCACCCCCAATGACCAATCTCTCACACCCTGACCTTCACCCCCATTGACCAATCTCTCACACCCTGACCTTCACCTCCATTGACCAACCCCACACCCTGACCTTCACCCCCATTGACCAATCTCTCACACCCTGACCTTCACCCCCAAACTCCCATTGACCAATCTCTCACACCCTGACCTTCACCCCCATTGACCAATCTCTCACACCCTGACCTTCACCCCCATTGACCAACCCCTCACACCCTGACCTTCACCCCCATTGACCAATCTCTCACACCCTGACCTTCACCCCCATTGACCAATCTCTCACACTCTGACCTTCACCCCCATTGACCAACCCCACACCCTGACCTTCACCCCCATTGACCAATCTCTCACACCCTGACCTTCACCCCCTGAACCCCCATTGACCAACCTCTCACACCCTGGCCTTCACCCCCACTGACCAACTCTTCTCACCCTGACCTTCACCCCCATTGACCAACCTCTCACACCCTGACCACTCCAACAGCTGCCTCACCTCTATCACTAACTCGTTTCAGGGAGACCAACCGACCTCAGTCCCTTTCCCGATCCAGAGAAACCCGTCCGCCGCTTCCCGCCAAAATACCCGCCTCCCATTGGCTGCATGGCATCCAACCCGCCCGACCCATGACGTATTTGCCCGAGAACGAATTCCAATTGGTGCTTTGAAATGTCAATCATCACATCACCACGCCCCGCTCCTCGCGGGTTCTCAGGTGCGCAGGAAAACCATTATGCTAATGACGACCTCGCGCCCTGTGGCCGTTGGGGGAGGGGGGGGCGCTCACCCGCCCAGCGCTGATTGGTATCACAGCCAACCAATAGCAACGCAGTACAGCGACAATGACGCCACGGCAGGAAGGTTGCAGCCAATAGGGAGCAGGGACGGTGGGGATGGGCGGGGCCAGGGGATGGGATTGGCAAGGCGGCGCATTTGTCTCCGGCGCTGTTCAGTCGCTCAGGGCGGCTCCGGGGGTCGGAGTTGTGTTTAGTGTTAGCGCTAGTTAGAATAGCGACATTGTTCATTATTGAGGGTCAAACTTTCTCTCTGGGGGCGGGGAGTCTGCAAACCCACTCAGTACTATGAAAGCTGCTGTTGTAGGTTGTATGGGCTTTGGAGGGAGTGTAGATTAGATTTACTGGAATGATATTTGGAATCCAAGGGTTAAACACCAGAGAGAGTATAAATCATCATTTAGAAAGGCACCGAACAAGTGGTAGTCCACATGGATTTGTTAAGGGAAGGTCGTGTCTGACTGAATTTTTTTGAGGAGGGTCGCGTATTTAATGTCCTCTACATGGACTTTACTGACGATATGAAAATCGGCCTTGCTGATAGTGAGGGAGAAAGTATAAAATGCTGGTTAGGCCACAGCTGGAGTACTGTGTACAGTGCTGGGCGCCACACAAGAGGAAGGATGTGATTGCACTAGAGAGGGTGCAGAGGAGATTCACCAGGATGTTGCCTGGGCTGGAACATTTCAGCTATGAAGAGAGACTGGATAGGCTCGGGTTGTTTTCCTTAGAGCAGAGAAGGCTGAGGGGGGACCTGACTGAGGTGTACAAAATTATGAGGAGCATAGATAGGTTAGATAGGAAGAAACTTTTTCCCTTAGTGGAGGGGTCAATAACCAGGGGGCATAGATTTAAGGCAAGGGGCAGAAGGTTTAGAGGGGATTTGAGGAAAAAAAATTTCACTGAGGGTGGTTGGAATCTGGAATGCATTGCTGAAGAGGTGGTAGAGGCAGGAACCATCACAACATTTAAGAAGTATTTAGATGAGCACTTGAAACGCCATAGCATACAAGGCTATGGGCCAAGTGCTGGAAAATAGGATTAGAATAGTTAGGTGCTTGATGGCTGCCACAAACACGATTGTCTGAAGGGCCTGTTTCTGTGCTATATAACTCTATGACTCTAAAGCTGTGAACTGCAGCTGGGCAAATGGAATTCAATCTGGGGAAGGCAAACAAGGCAAGGGAATAAGCAATTCATTGTCATAGAGTTATATCGCACAGAAACAGGCCCTTCAGCCCATCGTGTCCATAGCGGACATCAAGCACCTATCTATTCTAATTCCATTTTCCAGCACTGGGCCCATAGCCTTGTATGCTATGGCGTTTCAAGAGCTCATCTAAATACTTCTTCAATGTTGTGAGAATTCCTGCCTCTACCACCCCTTCAGGCAGTGCGTTCCAGATTCCAACCACCCTCTGGGTGAAAATCTTTTTCCTCAAATCCCCTCTAAACCTTCTGCCCCTTACCTTAAATCTATGGCCCCTGGTTATTGACCCCTCCGCTAAGGGAAAGAGTTTCTTCCTATCTAACCTATCAATGCCCCTCATAATTTTGTATACCTCAGTCAGGTCCCCACTCAGCCTTCTCTGCTCTAAGGAAAACAACCCTAGCCTTTTCAGTCTGTCTTCATAGCTGAACTGCTCCAGCCCAGGCAACATCCTGGTGAATCTCCTCTGCACCCTCTCCAGTGTAATCACATCCTTCCTATAGTGCGGTGCCCAGAACTATACACAGTACTCCAGCTGTGGCCGAACTAGCGTTTTATACAGCTCCATCATAACCTCCCTGCTCTTATATATTATGCCTCGGCTAATAAATACAAATATCCTATATGTCTTCCTAACCACCTTATCTACCTGTGCTGCTGCCTTCAGTGATCTATGGACAAGTACACCAAGGTCCCTCTGACCCTCTGTACACCCTAGGGTCCTGCCATCCATTGTATATTCCCTTGCCTTGTTAGTCCTCCCAAAATGCATCACTTCACACTCCTCAGGATTAAATTCCATTTGCCACTGCTCTGCCTATCTTTATCGTCCTGTAATCTGAGGCTTTTCTCCTCACTACACCACCAATTTTCATGTCATCTGCGAAGATCATACCTTCTATATTCACATCTAAATCATTAATATACACTACAAACAGCAAGGGTCCCAGCACCGATCCCTGTGAGACACCACGGGTCACAGGCTTCCACTCGCAAAAACAACCCTCGACCATTACCCTCTGCCTCCTGCCAGTAAGCCAATTTTGGACCCAATTTGCCATGGATCCCATGGGCTCTTATCTTCTTAACCAATCTCCCATGCGGGACCTTATCAAAAGCCTTACTGAAGTCCATGTAGATTATATCAACTGCTTTACCCTCATCTACACACCTCGTCACCTCCTCCAAAAATTCAATCAAGTTTGTTAGACACGATCTCCCCCTGACAAAGCCGTGCTGACTATCCCTGATTAATCCATACCTCTTCAAGTGGAGATTAATCCTGTCCCTCAGAATTTTTTCCAATAGTTTCCCTATCACTGATGTTAGACTCACCGGCCTGTGATAAATAAGAGTGTAGAGGAACAAAGGGACATTGGAGTGCACGTCCACAGATCTCTGAAAGTGGCTGGACAGGTGGTCAAGAAAGCATACTGGATACTTTCCTTTAGTGGCCGATGTATAGAATAAAAGACCTGGGAGGTTATGCTAGAACTGTATAAAACATTAGTTAGACCACAGCTAGAGTACTGTGTAGAGTTCAGGTCACATTACAGGAAGGTTGTGAGCACACTAGAGAGGATACAGAGGGGATTTACAGAGGATGTTGGCAGGAATGGAGGATTTTAGCTATGAGGAAAGATTGGATAGGCTGGGGTTGTTTTCTTTGGAACAGAGGAGGCTGCAAGGAGATTTAAGGTGTGTAAAATTATGAATGCCTTAGGTAGAATGGATAGGAAGGGCCCATTTCCCTTAGCAGAGAGAACAATAACCAGGAGGCACTGATTTAATGTGGAAGGATTGGCAGGGAGTTGAGAGATTTTTTCACCGAGAGGGTGGAGGGGTTCGGAACTCACTGCCGCGAGGCTGAAAGCCTCAGAAACCCGTATCGCATTAAAACGCTTGGATATGCACTTGAGATGCCGTAACCTATGACCAAGAGGTGGAAGGTAGGGTGAGACTGGATAACTCTTTGGCTAACAGGCACATGATGGACTGAATGGCTTCCTTCTGTGCTCCAAATTTGTTTCCATGTACTCCCTGGAATGTAGATGTTAAGAGGTCATTTGATCAAAGTTTTCAAGCCAATACAAGAAACAGAGAGGGCAGATAGAAAAACTATTTCCGTTGATTGGGGAATCTAGGATTACGGGGTAGAGGCTAAATATTAGAGCCAAACCTTTCAGGAGTGAAGTTAGGGAACACTTGTTCACGCAAAGAGTGGTAGAAGTTTGGAGCACATCGCAAACAGCAATTGATGCTAGGTCAACTGTTAATTTTAAATTTGAGATTTTTGGTCACCAAAGGTATGAAGGGATATGGGGCAAAGGCAGGAATATGGAGTTAGATCACAGATCTGCCTTGATCTCACAAAATGGTGGAACAGGTTCGATGGGCCAAATGGCCTCTTCCTGTGTTCCATTGAGCTGCTGAATCAGAGACTCATCCAACACACAATGAGGCTGGTAAGGCCACTGTAGCAGTTTTTAAAAAGAAATATCCAATTAGTCCCACTCCACAGTTCTTTCGCCATGACCCTGGAAATATTATTTATTTTAAAGGTTACAATTTAAGCTGCTTCCACTACTCTGTCAATAGTGAATTCCAGAACATAACACCATCCTCTGTAAGAAAAAAAGTTCTCCTCATTGCCACCTCTTCCCCCCAACCCCCCGTTTCCACTTGTCTTTGACCCTTCTAACTGCGAAAGTTTCTCCCTGCATTATTCTGACACCTCTGTTTAAATCCTCCCCATAACTTTCTCTGCCACTTGTACCAAAACTCTGCCAGTGGAGCTTTCAAAGATAAAACCGAGGCCTTGATAAATGCCTGGATGGGACATTGTGCAGAATTCGGTGGCAGTAATCAGCCATTCTCCATCAGAATTCTAAAGGCTGGATTACCTGCCTCGCTGTTTCTCTCACAATAACCATGTTTTTCTCTGTGGGGCTCAGTCCCACACTGGGCAGTGCTCTCCTGGTCTGTGGGGCTGGATCCACATCAGAACACGAGGAGGACATTCAGCCCCTTGAGCCTCCTCCACCATTCAATAAGATCCGCTCCATATCTGTGATACACCTTCCTAATAAAAATCTATTGATCTGAGACTTGAATATTCCAACTGACCCCCAGCCTCATCAGACTCTTGAGGGAGAGAGTTCCAGATTTCCACTACCCTTTGTGTGAAGAATTGCTTCCTGATTTCACTCCTGGCTCTGATTTTAGATTATCTCCCCTTGTTCCTCATCCCCCATCTGAGGAAATTGTTTCTCAACGTCTGCTCAAATTCTTTTATCACTATAAACACTTGGATTAAATCATCCCTCAACCTTCTAAACTCATGAGAAGAGGCTTAGTCTATACATCGCATCCTCATAATTTAACCCTTCTAACCCTGGTGAATCTGTGTTGCACCCCCGACATGCCCAATATAGCCTCCCCGAGGTGTGATGCCGAGAACTGAATGCAGCACGCCATGTGCGACATGGCCAGAACTATGTGCAACTGAACCATCGTACAGTTGTGTCTCAGTGGAAGGTTGTGGGTTCAAACCCCACTCCAGAAACTTGAGCTCACAATCCAGGATGACACTCCCAGTGACAGTAGTGAGGAAGGGCTGCACTGTCATTTGGATGAGATGTTAAAACAAGGCTTTGTTTCCTGCTGAGGTGGATACAGAGGATCCCACAGCACTATTTTGAAAAAGAGCCAGAACGCATTTTTCCTTCAACCAACATCAACACTGCTTGCTATTTGTGGCAGCTTGCTGTGCACAAATTGGCTGCTGCATTTCCTGCATTACAACAGTGACTACATGAAGAATTTGACAGACGCTATACAAATGCAAGCCTGTCTTTTCTTTCTGCATCTCTCAGATATAATTGCAAAAATGAAAACACAAGAAATCATGTTCAGTGGTATCCGAATTTTATTCATGAACCCTTCGGCAGAATCCAAACTTTGTGATTTTTTCTGGCTATGCTGATATCGCTTTGCAGTTGGCCCACTACGAAAGAATTGGCAAGTTTGATAAAGCAATGTCACAATTGCTTTCTATTAGTATATTCTAGGGATGTGGGTGATGCTGGCAAGACCAGCGTTCATTTCCCTGCCACCAGATGCCCCAAGGTGGTAATGGCAGGTAGTCTTCTTTGCAGAGGTTTGATACAACTGAGTTGTCAGGCCACTATAGAGGGCAATTATGGGTCAACTACATTATTCTGAGACTGGAGTCACATATACAAAAAGGACTCATAACATTGCACTAGTTCTATAATATCAAACCTGCATGTTCGCATTGAATGGTCATTAGTTACTCTGTGATTGATATCATCCATTAAAGATAAATTGTTGGTTGCATTCCAATATATTAAAACAAAATGAATGGACAAAACTAACATATTAACATATTAAATTTATATAGTGACTCGAACGTAGTAAAATGTCCGATGAAGCTACACAGGAGCGAAGATTAGATCTTAGGACCCAGACAGCTTGAGGCACGGCCACCAATAGAGGGAGGAAGGAAGTGGGGGATGTGCAAGAGGCTAGAATTAGAGGAATGCAGAAGTCTCAGGGAGCTATGGGAAGTTACAAAGATAGCGTGGAATGAAGGAGTGGTGGATGTGTAAATGGCCCAGAGTAACAAGAATGTATAGAGCTCAGGTGGTTTTCACACTGCAAAAGATTACAGAGATAAGAAGAATGAATAATCCTGGAAAGCAATGGATTGAAGTTGTAAGGAGCGCTCCAGCTCGAACGCTGGCTCAGAGACGGCAGTGAAAGCCACCAGCCACCACAATTGTCTCCCCGGTGATGTAGGCCGCATCCTGCGAGCAGAGGAAGGAGACAGTGCCAGCGCACTCCTCCGGCTCGCCAATTCGGCGCATAGCGATTTTCTCCTCAAATCGCTGGCGCAAGCTATCGTCCGACCACAGGGCTGAGCTGAACTTAGTCCTAATAACGCCCGGAGCCAGGCAATTGACGCGGATGTTGACCGGGGCCAGCTCGTCCGCCAGCACCTTGGTCAGTCCCAACAACGCTGTCTTGCTGACGCTGTAGGGCCCGATGGCAGGGAAAGGCTGGTAGGCAGCGGCAGAGCTCACCAGCACGATGGAGCCACCACCTCGTCTCTCCATGTGCGGCACCACTAGCTTGGCCAGAAGGAAAGCCGTCTTGACGTTGACCTCGAAGATTTTGTCCCAGGCCTCCTCTGAGCAGTCCAGGACTCTCCCCGCGAAGGGATTGACAGCAGCATTGGAAACCAGGATGTCAATGGCTCCATGGCGCTTCAGCGTCTCGCCAACCAACGCCTCCCGGTCCTCCCTCTTGCCCACGTGGCAGACGGTGCCCGAGACACCCAGGCCCTCAGCCTGCAGCTGCCCCAGGGCCCTGTCCACGCTGGCCTGCTTGCGGCTGCTGATCACCACCTGTGCCCCATCCCGGGCCAGGCGCCGGGCAATGGCCAGCCCGATACCCTGGGTGGAAGCTGTGACCAAGGCCACTTTGCCACTCAACAGTGCCTGTTGCATGGTGCCAGGAAATTGGACTCTGACCCTCCTTCCGGTCATATGCGCCGGATGGGCGGAGTCAGCGCCGCGCGACGTGCACTCCCCACGTGACCCGCCCACCAATCACGGGGCAGCAACGGAACGCCTCGCCCCTTTGGCAGGGCGCGGCTCCGGACAGTCCACACGGCACGTGAGCCACAGCGGCGGGGGCCAATGAGCGCCCAGCGAGGGCGGGAGGTCGGTCCACGGGCTGGACCGGGCGGGCCGCCGGATGGAGATGGAGCGAGGCGCCGGGAGAAACCGTCCGGGAAGCTGACCTTGAGTAAGCGGCGCTGCTTTGTCACTCTCATCACGGTCCCGCCCAGCCTCAGCGCCGCCGCTCCCGGTTGGCTGAAACAAGTTCCCACCCTGTCCCTGACGGCATTTCCAGCATTGTGTTGCTATTGGCTGAGCGCCATGTCAATCAGGGCATTGTCGCTGGACGCCCCGCCCAATCTAACGGCTCAGGGCGCGAGATGCTCATTAGCATAACGGGAAACTCATTAGCATAATAACACCCTCATTAGCATGAGGGTCACCACGAATAAAAATTGAGCTAAAACAAGACAGCAGTAAAATACTGAAATTAAATAAAAATGAGAAATACTCTTGCAGTTCTGATAAAAACCTCATTGTTTGGAATGTAGGATAGAGTTTAGAATTCCAGTCAGTTTGCTTTGTTTCTGTCCAGCTGCCGCCAGCTAGTTTTTCTAAACTATATTAAATTTTAGATTCCGGTGAGAGGATCATATAGAATTGCAGAGAGCAGAAGCAGTCCAAAATATTAATTCTATAAGATAGGGTCCTGATATTGTGCAGACGGTGTTCCCTCCAGCTCAGGCACCTCGCAAGGTTCCCCTCCAAGTCAGTCACCATCTTGATTTGGAAATATCTGGTCACCATTGACTAGAAACTGAGCTGGACCAGCCATATAAATACCATGGCTACAAGAGCTAGGAATCCTGCAGGGAGTAACTCACCTCCTGACTCCCCAAAGCCTGTCCACCATCGACAAGGCACAAGTCAGGAGTGTGATGGAATATTCTCCACTTGCCTGGATGGGTGCAGCTCCAACAACACTCAAGAAGCTCGACACCATCCAGGACAAAGCAGCCCGCTTGATCAGCACCCCATCCACAAACATTCACTCCCTCCACCACCGACTCAGGAATGAGACCTTACACTGTTTAACTCCAATGGGAGCTGAAATTACAGTTCCTACGGGCTATCTTTAAGGGAGAAGGTGTTTCAGGTACAGACGAGGGACATTTAAACAAGGGTGAAAGGCAAGAGAACCAAAGCCAGGCTCATTGGATGACGAGGGAGATAATAATATTGTCATGAAAACCATACATGTAAAATGGGAAGTATTCAGTTCATCGGTTGGAACCTTGCCTGAGATTTTTAGTGGCAATTCATGCAGATAACTTTTTTTTAAAGTACACTGGCAGCCAAGATGGCCACTGCAATTTACATTTGAAACACCAAAGACCAGACTGGAGACAATATCACTGACTCAACCTGGCCAGAACAATGGGTGCTCTTGGAGTAAATTACCTCAAACCGCCTTGTCAGAGTGGTCGTCAAGGGCCATCGACACCCATTGGCTTTGAAAGAGCCAAGCCCCACCAGTGTAACTGGACAGCTTGAGGGGTAGAGCCTTGATTATCAGAGAAGTTTCCAGAAATACCTTCTTAAAAAAGAAAGAAGTTTGGTAATGTCATGTGACTGCTTGTGCAGCTCTGGAGAGACAAATCTTTTTCAGATGGAAAGCAAGAGAGTTGTAACTGAAAGCTATCAAGGAGGCAGCTCTCTCTCTGTCTCTCAGTCAGACTGCCACAGCCGAAAACCAGGGGACAAGGATCGAACCCCCTCTTCTGCCTTCAGGAACCTTGAAAAGCAATTTCGCAATTGTGTACGTTGCCCAGCGAAGACTTCAGGACTACAATTTCAACTGAGAACTCTTGGACTGATATACCATATTTAAATTCCATTTTTTCCAGACTCTGCTCCAACCACCAAAGCTGTTTTCCCTTGTTAATCTATTTGTGTGCATGTGACTCTCGTGTGAATGTGCGCATGAATGCGTAGCGTATTTTTAGTAATTTTAACCGGTTTAGAGTGTTAAGAATAATAAACTTACATCTTTCTATTAAAGGAACAGGAGCAAGCGCTCACTGGGGTGGTTACGTTCAATCACAGTGTAAAAAGAATAAACCCTCTTGCGGTCAAATCAGAGAAGGGGTGAAAGTGGAGCCTGAGACCCCTTCCTCACCTGGCTGTAACAATATGATGAAACAATAAAGAGGGTGTATGATGCATCTCAGGTGAATTCTTCAAGCGTGAACCAGGCCAAATACAATAAGTTCAGAGGGAAAGTGAAGAGGAAAAAGGACAGGCAAAGAGAGAATATGAGAATACAATGGTAGTCAACATAAAAGGGAACATAAAAGTCTTCTACCAGCATGTAAATAGTAAGCTTGGGTGGGTCCTATCAGTAGAAGTGGAGATAGTAGAGGTAATGCATGGGGTGAAAAGGTAGGGTGTACTGGAAATGCTTAGAATGGATAAATTGCCTGGTCTGGATGACTTGCATCCCTGGTTGCAAAAAGAAATGGGGGTGGAGATAGCGGGAGGGTTTGCCGCAATTTTCCAATCTTCCCTAGATACAGGGAATGTGCCAGACGATTGGAGAGTGGCAAATGTGACACCCTTATTCAAGAAAGTGTGTGAAGACATTCCTAGCAACTACAGTTTAACATCAATATGGTTGGAAGAACATGGAGAGACAATACAATATAAAGGGTACAACTCTAAAGGGGTTGCAGGAGGAGAGGGACCGAAGGGTGTATGTGCATAAGTCACTGAAGGTGGCAGGACAGGTTGAGAGAGTGTTTAATAAAGCATACAGTATCCTGGGCTTGATTAATAGAGGCATAGGGTATTTGAACAAGGAGGTTATGTTAAACTTGTATAAGATACTAGTTCGGCCTCAGCTGGAGTATTGCGTGCAGTTCTGGGCGCCGCACTTTAGGACAGATGCGAAGGCATTGGAGAGAGTGCAGAAAAGATTCACGAGAATGGTTCCAGGGGTGAGGAACTTTAGTTATGAAAACAGATTGGAAAAGTTGGGACTGTTTTCCTTGAAGAAGAGAAGGCAGAGAGGAGATTTGATAGAGGTATTCAAAATCATGAGGGTTCTGGTCAGAGTACACAGAGAGAAACTATTCCCACTAGTGAAAGGATCAAGAATGAGAGGCACAGATTTAAAGTGATTGACAAAAGAAGCAAAAGTGACATGAGGAAAAACTTCATGCAGCGAGTGGTTAAGGTCTGGAAAGCACTGCCTGAAAGTGTGATGGAGGCAGGTTCAATCGAGGCATTCAAAGGGGAATTAGACTTATCTGAGAAGGAAGAATGTGCAGGGTTACGGGGACAAAGCGGGGGAATTACATTAGGTGAATTGCTCATTCGGAGATCCGGTGCAGAATCAATGGGCCGAATGGCCTCCTTCTGTGTTGCAACAATTCTGTGATTCAGTGATGAAGCAATAAATAGGGGAAAGGATAGGTTTGAGTTAATTATGGAGGGCCAGTACAGATTTGCAAAAGGCAGATCCTACTTGACTAATCTAATTGAATTTCTTGATGAAGTAACAGAGAAGGTTAATGAAGGGAATCAATGGATGTTGTGTATATCAATTTTCAGAAAGTTCTGGACAAAGTACCACCTAAAACCTGAGGCTCATGGAATTGGAGGGTCAGTGTCAGTTTGGATAACATATTGGTTTACGGACAGAAAACAGTAAATGGGTCCCCAGACTCCCCAACCAGGCGAAACATCTTACCTGCATCTACCCTGTCTATCCCTTTTCATACCTATTGATTGCATCCGGACATGAAGAGGCTCGCAGAATGGGCAGACAAGTAGCAGATGGAATGTAATACAGAGAAGTGTGAGGTGATGCATTTTGGAAGAAGGGATATGGAGAGACAATGCATTCTAAATGGCACAGTGCTAAACAGTGTACAGGGATAGAGGGACCTGTGGCTTCATATGCATAGACCATTGAAGGTGCAAGGACATGTTGAGAGAATAACTAACAAAGTATACGGGACCATGAGCTTCATTAATAGAGGAATTTAGAACAAATGCAGGGAGGATATGTTGAACCGATATAAAGCTCTGGTGAGGCCACAACTAGAGTATTACAACCAGTACTTGTCGCCACATTTTAGGAAAGATGTGAGGGTGCTTGTGAGGGTGCAGAAGAGATATACCCGGAATGGTTCCAGGGATGAGGGAATTTAATTACAAAGTTAGACTGGAATAACTGGGGCTGTTCTCCTTGGAGCAAAGGAGATTTGACAGAAGTGTACAAGATGAGGGCAAGTTTAGATAACGTAGACAAATAAAAGCCTACAAGGGTGTTGGAAGAGCAGACAATTAATAGTTTCAGAGGGAAAATGGATGGCATTCGAAGGAAATGAACTTGCAGGGCTACGGGACAGTGGGGGAATGTAACTGATTGGACTGCTCTACAGAGAGCTGCTATGGGCTAAATGGCCTGAATAACCTCCTTCTGTGCTGTAATGACTCTCTGTAGCCATGGAGATAACTTTCTGAGACAACACTTGCATAATTTGATCAAAGGTGCAACATGGAAACTTGTAAAAATAGGAGCAGGAGTAGGTCATTCGGCCCTTCAAGCCTGCTCCACCATTCAATACGGTCATGGCTGATCATCCAAACTCAGTAACCTGTTCCCGCTTTCTCCCTGTATCCCTTGATCCCATTAATCCTAAGATCTGTATCCATCTCTTTCTTGAATATATTTAATGATTTGGTCTCAACTGCTTTCTGTGGTAGAGAATTCCACAGGTTCACCGCTCTGGGTGAAGAAAGCTCTCCTCATCTCAGTCCTAAATGGCTTACCCCTTATCCTCAGACTGTGACCCCCGATCCTGGAATCCCCTGCCATTGGGAACATCCTTCTTGAATCTAGTCTGTCCAGTCCTATTAGAATTTTGTAGGTTTCTATGAGATCCCCTCTCATTCTTCTAAACTCTGGCGAATACAAGCCTAATCGACCCAATCTCTCTTCATATGTCAGTCCTGCCATCCTAGGAATCAGTCTGGTGAACCTTCGCTGCACTTTCTCCATAGCAAGAACATCCTTCCTCAGATAAGGGGACCAAAACTGCAACTGTGTCGTTGATAATCACAGTCACAACATTCTGCGCAGCTGGCAGCCTGCCTTGGCAGTGTAAGAATGGGCTGTTCAATAACCACAAGAGGCAATGGGGTTGCCATCTTGACTCTGAGCTTCAAAAGCTTCTTTCTGAACTGCCTCCAGCCATTAGGCCATAGCATGTTGGGTGTTTATAACACCAGGACAAAACCCTGGGACCAATTTCTCCCCATTCTAATATGATCTGGGAACAGATCAGTGGTAGCATCCCCTGAGCACATGTGAAGGCTAAGGTAGAGGCCATCGAAGGTCCATTGCCTAACCAGAAATCTGGACCATGCAGGAACTCAGAGGCGAGAAGGGGTGCCCGCTGTGGTGTTTTAATTGTAACTGCCTGGGCCACTATGCCCGTGACTGCAGCAATAGGTACATTGAGGAGGCTGACAGTAACAGCGAGCCCTGCCTTCCCACTACTACTGTACAGCTGAGTCCTGATCCTGTCAAGCAGTGGCTGGAGAGGATAGAGGCAGCAATACAGACTATGCGAATTAGTAACAGAGCTTGGCCGGTTGCTGCAGTGTATCAGGAACCTGGGAAAACAACTGCAGACCCACATTGACTCCAGCAGGCTTCTCCCGGAGAGATAGTTTCTCTTCTCTGATACAATGGTAGTAGGAGACTGGTAGTCTGCACTGTTGATACGGCAGGCCATGAAGAATTAACATCACTTGAGTCTGACTCCTGCACAACCATCATTCATGATCTCCACCCTGGACCTACAAAGGGCGTGCTCCAAGTTTTATCAGGCTTTGCAGAAGACTACGGACCAGCCACCTCTGATGATCCTGAGGTACAGGTGCTAGGTGTATTCACAACTCATAAACATGATTGTGGAAACATGAGCAAACTCAAAGATATTAGCAGACTGGTGCATGCTCCCATGAAGCAGTACTCTTGCTCAGCTGAGAGTATACGGTATATTCAAGCCATTGTCAAGTCACTGTTAAAGCAGCCTGTAGTTCGCAAACATCAGAAATTGAAAAATCAGTTTGAGGAAGAAACTAATAAGTTTGCAGAAAATTCAAGTTAAATCTAAAATGTCTTCCCTGAAGAAAATGTTTTCCTTTGAAGTTGACAATGTTACTACTGCTTTTTGATATTTTCAATCCAAGAATGAAAAAAAACTTGTGCATTATTGTAATGAACTCGTGCTATGCCGAATGATGATTTTTTTAATCCTTCGGTTGGCAACATGAATAAAACTTTCAAAGAAACAGGAGACAAAAAGCTGATAAAAGACCACGGCTAGCAGCTAAAATGGCCACCGTAATGTGCATCTGAATACCCTACATTCCAATGTATCGAGGTGGAGCTGTTGGTCTGGTAAATCTCCAACCAGAACAATGGCCTGAGAATTTTGAATGGGCTACCTGCCTTTCATTTTTTTTATTTATTTAGAGATACAGCACTGAAACAGGCCCTTCGGCCCACCCAGTCTGTACCGACCAACAACCACCCATTTATACTAACCCTACAGTAATCCCTTATTCCCTATCACCTACCTACACTAGGGGCAATTTACAATGGCCAATTTACCTATCACCTGCAAGTCTTTGGCTGTGGGAGGAAATCCGGAGCACCCGGGAGAAACCCACGCAGACACAGGGAGAACTTGCAAACTCCACACAGGCAGTACCCAGAATCGAACCCGGGTCCCTGGAGCTGTGAGGCTGCAGTGCTAACCACTGTGCTACTGTGCCGCCCATAACAAGATATTAAAGGGCATCTTGGAACATTAACGCTGGTGGAGACAGCCCACTGAAAGGGTATCACTTAAACAATGGACCTGAGAGAAATTGGAATTCTTAGACCTGATCTAATTAAGTTGCAAAAGAGAGAATACAATGGGCCATCATGTGACAGACTCTCCAGCTGTATGAAACTAGCTGCTCCTTCTTTCCACAGACAGACAAGCACCTGAGCTTGACCAGTGAAGGATCCAAGTGGGGTCTTCCTCTCTCTCCTCTCTCCAGGTGACCTTGCAAGTTTGAACCCTGCCTGCTGGCTGCTACCATCGAAGACTATCATTGCTGCAGAAAAAGACCCTGGGAAGAAAACCATCTGCATCACTGTCCCCAAAAAAACCCTGAACCAGTGAACCACATCTACCAGCCAGGAACTGCAGGACCACCGAGTTCAGCAAGAAGACAAATGAATTACCAGACTTTACAGACTTTTTATTTGTTCTGGACTCTAATCCAACCAAACTATTCTTCTGCACTCTGCAATCTGTTTGTGTGTGTGTGATTCTCATGTGTGTCTGTGAGTGTGTGTTTGTAAGTTGGAGCGTAGTTTATTATTTTACTTAGATTAGGTTTTGGTTTTAAGTACAATAAACTAACCTCTTGTTTAAATTCAAGAAAACCTGTCTGATTGGTTCCTGTTATGTTCATAGCACATAAAGGGTTAAACACTCACTGAATTAGTTTGCATATCCACTGTTTAAAAGAAATAAACCTTGTTGTGGTCAAACAAGGAAAGGCACAAGCAGGGAGCTTTTCGACCCTTCCTCACCTGATTGTAACAATGTTTAAAAAGATACCAAGACTTGGTGTTTGGGTTGCCTTATTTCCAGAAGAATAAAGTTATGTAAAGTGATGCAATTGTGTGCATTTGAGAATGTTTTCTCCACCTTTTTGCAAACAAGGAGCAAAGTTAACCATTTCCACTGACAGCTTTATTTTTAATTCGCACATAATTTTTGTATCATTGTGTAAATTTATAAATCGGGCATTATTATGGCCACTATTGATTCTTTGTGTGTTTTTCAATAGGTGACAATGGTTTCTAGGACCACGTGAGTACTGATACTGCAGCAAGAAATTCAGCAGGTTTTTCAAGAATTGATGAACTTATCTGCGGACATCAAATGTCACAGCATGGTGATGATTTGGATGAAATGTTTTGCCTTTAAAAGACTTGCCTTTAACCCATTCAGGCCATTTGTTATCTTCCAAGACAAAGTGCTTGAGAAGGAGAGATGTAGAAGTTATCTCTAAACTAGCACTTCTGTCGTGATGTAAAACACCATGTAAAACCACCAAGCCTGGGCATAATTTGAATCAGTAAAATAAAGTGACATGAGTTGCCATTTCAAGCACTCATAGGGAAAATTTGCCTGCAGTTAAAGGGAATAATCAAATATTGACTGGAAAAAAAACTATTGAAAAGCAGTCTAGGTGGTTCTCAAGTATCAAACAAAAGGGTTCTTTTGGGAGAACAAATTGAACATTGAGAAAACCTGTCAGCCCAACAACACTGCTATTTGAGTTTGGGATAATTTTTAAATGATAAAACGTTGGGCACAATTTAGTGAGTTACTTTTGAGAAAATAAAAGGTCATAATAAAAAAAGAACAAATAAAACAGTTGATAACTGGGACCACTTGAGAAAGTATGATTTTTGTTCTAAAGATATTCTGAGAATATTGTATTAGACAGTCAAGTTCCTCCAGGCCTCATGAATAAGCTAGAATGGTAATTAATGGGATGTCCCACTTCGGAGAGAAGATGAAAAATTACACAACCAATGGGAATTGGAATTACTCACCTTGTGTGTGTTCAATGGAATATATCAATCTGGTCTCCATGTACATTCTAGTGAAAGTCAGGAAAGTGTAGATGAGACTTGTGAATTGATAGCTTTCTCTTGGCGATGTCTGCATCCTTGCTTATGAACATTTTAAGAAAACTGCATTTGATAGTCAGGCTCTTTCTTTTGGGCCTCCTTATCTCGAGAGACAATGGATACGCGCCTGGAGGTGGTCAGTGGTTTGTGAAGCAGCGCCTGGAGTGGCTATAAAGGCCAATTCTGGAGTGACAGGCTCTTCCACAGGTGCTGCAGAGAAATTTGTTTGTTGGGGCTGTTGCACAGTTGGCTCTCCCCTTGCGCCTCTGTCTTTTTTCCTGCCAACTACTAAGTCTCTTCGACTCGCCACAATTTAGCCCTGTCTTTATGGCTGCCCGCCAGCTCTGGCGAATGCTGGCAACTGACTCCCACGACTTGTGATCAATGTCACACGATTTCATGTCGCGTTTGCAGACGTCTTTATAACGGAGACATGGACGGCCGGTGGGTCTGATACCAGTGGCGAGCTCGCTGTACAATGTGTCTTTGGGGATCCTGCCATCTTCCATGCGGCTCACATGGCCAAGCCATCTCAAGCGCCGCTGACTCAGTAGTGTGTATAAGCTGGGGATGTTGGCCGCTTCAAGGACTTCTGTGTTGGAGATATAGTCCTGCCACCTGATGCCAAGTATTCTCCGAAGGCAGCGAAGATGGAATGAATTGAGACGTCGCTCTTGGCTGGCATACGTTGTCCAGGCCTCGCTGCCGTAGAGCAAGGTACTGAGGACACAGGCCTGATACACTCGGACTTTTGTGTTCCGTGTCAGTGCGCCATTTTCCCACACTCTCTTGGCCAGTCTGAACATAGCAGTGGAAGCCTTACCCATGTGCTTGTTGATTTCTGCATCTAGAGACAGGTTACTGGTGATAGTTGAGCCTAGGTAGGTGAACTCTTGAACCACTTCCAGAGCGTGGTCGCCAATATTGATGGATGGAGCATTTCTGACATCCTGCCCCATGATGTTCGTTTTCTTGAGGCTGATGGTTAGGCCAAATTCATTGCAAGCAGACGCAAACCTGTCGATGAGACTCTGCAGGCATTCTTCAGTGTGAGATGTTAAAGCAGCATCGTCAGCAAAGAGGAGTTCTCTGATGAGGACTTTCCGTACTTTGGACTTCGCTCTTAGACGGGCAAGGTTGAACAACCTGCCCCCTGATCTTGTGTGGAGGAAAATTCCTTCTTCAGAGGATTTGAACGCATGTGAAAGCAGCAGGGAGAAGAAAATCCCAAAAAGTGTGGGTGCGAGAACACAGCCCTGTTTCACACTAGTCAGGCTACTATTCAAAGATAAAAGCAAAATACTGCGGATGCTGGAAATCTGAAACAAAAACAAGAAATGCTGGAATCACTCAGCAGGTCTGGCAGCATCTGTGGAAAGAGAAGCAGAGTTAACGTCTCGGGTCAGCGACCCTTCTTCGGAACTGACAAATATTAGAAAAGTCACAGATTATAAACAAGTGAGGTGGGGGTTGGGCAAGAGATAACAAAGGAGAAGGTGCAGATTGGACAAGGCCACATAGCTGACCAAAAGGTCACGGAGCAAAGGCAAACAATATGTTAATGGTGTGTTGAAAGACAATGCATTAGTACAGATTAGGTGTGAATATACTGAATATTGAACAGCAGCAAGTGCAAACCTGAAGAAAAACAACCTGAAAAAAACAGTGGGTAAGCAAACTGAACAAACTAAGATGAAATGAAATAAATGCAAAAAAAGATTGTAAAAAATGGAAAAAGGAATGTAAAAAAAGGAAGAAAAAATAACTAAAAATGACTAAAAATGAAAGTAAAGTGGGGGGCTGTCATGCTCTGAAATTATTGAACTCAATGTTCAGTCCGGCAGGCTGTCGTGTGCCTAATCGGTAGATGAGATGCTGTTCCTCGAGCTTGCGTTGATGTTCACTGGAACACTGCAGCAATCCCAGGACAGAGATGTGAGCATGAGAGCAGGGGGCTGATTCAAAGAATCAGGTCCATCTTTTGATAAGATCAGCTGAAAGTCCAAAAATGGCTTGTATTGGATGGCATGTGATAGTGGGATAACGTTATTAGTGAGCAAATGTGTTGCTTGTGAAGCAACTAATATGCAGAAAAGCATGGTGATCTTACACTGAAGAACAGGTCTCAGATATGCTCAGTTACTTGATAAACAGCACGATATATGAAATGGTTAATGTGGCTGTTAGAATGAGAAAATATTTTAAATCATCAAGACATTGACACACTCCATAGAGAAACTGACCTTAAAATAATCAGGATAGAATTAAACATACTGGTACCTGTCAGAGGGAATAAAATTAATGTAAAGAGGGATATGGAATCTGGATTAAGAAAATTGAGGGCCAAGTCTAATACTTAGCAAGAACTATCCACAAGATGGTTGCAGGTGAACAGAGAGCTGGAGAATCTTTTAAGTCCATGCATGATCTTTTGTTTGAACCATATGTATTTATGACATGCCAATCATTTAGAATTGAAAGAGATGATCGACAGGCAGGGAGGGCCAATCTAAATCAATAGTGATCACATTTTACTGAAAAAGTTTTCATTGAATATTATAGAAAAAGCTCTCTCTTATCAAGAAAGATTCCATCGCAGTCTGCCAGGTTGACTGACACAGGACAGTGTAGGCCTGTTAACTCTGCCAAGGATATGATTAGCACAGGCTCTAAATCAAGACAATTCATAAAATGAAAACAAGAAATGCTGGAACCACTCAGCAGGTCTGGCAGCATCTGTGAAAAGAGAAGCAGAGTTAACGTTTCGGGTCAGTGACCCTTCATCGGAACTGACATATATTAGAAAAGTCACAGGTTATAAGCAAGTGAGGTGGGGGTGGGGCAAGAGATAACAAAGGAGGTGTAGATTGGACCAGGCTACATAGCTGACCAAAAGGTCTTCCCTCTACAGCTTCCAACCTCATAGTCCCGCAACCCAGGACAGCCCGCTTCTACCATTTTGGTCAGCTATGTGGCCTGGTCCAATCTACACCTCCTTTGTTTATCTCTTGCCCCACCCCCACCTCACTTGCTTATAACCTGTGACTTTTCTAATATTTGTCAGTTCCGAAGAAGGGTCACTGACCCGAAACGTTAACTCTGCTTCTCTTTTCACAGATGCTGCCAGACCTGCTGAGTGGTTCCAGCATTTCTTGTTTTTATTTCAGATTTCCAGCATCCGCAGTATTTTGCTTTAATTTAAGACAATTCATAAAGCTGATAAGATGGAGCCCCAAACCCTCTCCAGGTAAGTGTCTGGCAGAAGTTTACAAATGGTACCAAGCATGAGATAAGGTGGAAGGTGACTTTGGGGGCACAGTGATGGGCGGAGGAGGAGTTTACTTTGGGTACCTGTCCCTTGGTGATTGAGCAATTGGAACAACAAGTAATTTGACATAGGACACCCACCAGCACCTACAAATCAAGTAGAGAAACAGGGTCTGGAACGCACTGCCTGACAGCCTGGTTCAATTCAGGTAGTCAAACATACAAATATACAAATTAGCAGGAGAAGTAGGCATTTAGGGAGGCGGTGGTGTAGTGGTATTGTTACTGGACTAGTAACGCAGAGACTCAGGGTATTGCTCTGGGGACATGGATTCGAAGCCCTCCAGGTGGAATTTCAATGCAATTAATAAATCTGGAATTAAAAAGCCAGTCTAATGATGGCCATGAAACCATTGTCGATTGTTGTAAAAACCCATCTGTTCACTAATGTCCTTTAGGGAAGGAAATCTGTTGCCTTTACCTGGTCTGGCCTAAATGTGACTCCAGACCCACAGCAATGTGGTAGACTCTTAAATGCCCTCTGAAATGGCCTAGCAAGCCACTCAGTTGTATCTAACCGATACAAAGTCAATACGAATGTAACTGGATGGACCACCCAGCATTGACCTTGGCACCAGAAATGACAATGGCAAACCTGCAAAATCCTCCTTACTAACATCTGGGAGCTTGTGCCAAAGTTGGGAGAGCTGTCTCACAGACTAGTCAAGCAACAGCCTGACATAGTCATATTCAACGAGTCATTCCTTACAAACACCATCACCATCCCCGGGTATGTCCTGTCTGACGGCGGGACAGACCCAGCAGAGGTGGCAGCACAATGGTGTACAGTTGGGAGAGAGTTGCCCTTGGAGTCCTCAACATCGACTCCAGACCCCATGAGTCTCATGGCATCAGGTCAAACATTGGCAAGGAAACCTCCTGCTGATTACCACATACCACACCCACCACCCGCCCCAGCTGATGAATCAATACTCCTCCATGATGAACAGCAGTTGGAGGAAGTACTGAGGGTGGCAAGGGTGCAGAATGTACTCTGGGTGGGGGACTTTAATGTCCATCACCAAGAGTGGGTCAATAGCACCACTACTGACCTAGCTGGCGGTGTCCTAAAGGACATAGCTGCTAGATTGGGTCTACGGCAGCTGGTGAGGGAACCAACAAGAGGGAAAAATATACTTGACCTCATCCTCACCAATCTGCCTGCCACAGATGCATCTGACCATGACAGTATTGGTAGGAGTGACCACTGCACAGTCCTTGTGGTGACAAAGTCTCGTCTTCACATTGAAGATACCCTCCATTGTGTTGTGTGGCACTACCACTGTGCTAAATGGAATAGGTTTCGAACAGATCTAGCAATGCGAAACTAGGGCATCCATGAGGCACTGTGGGCCATCAGAAGCAACACAATTGTACTCAACCACAATCTGTCACCTCATGGCCCGGCATATCTCTCACTCTACCATTACCATCAATCGGGGAGCAACCGTGGTTCAATGAAGAGTGCAGGAGGGCATGCTGGGAGCTACACCAGGCACACCTCAAAATGAGGTGTCACCCTGGTGAAATTACAACCCGGGACTACCTGCGTGCCATACAGCGTAAGCAGCATGCGGTAGACATAACCAACGGATCAGATCTAAGCTCTGCAGTCCTGCCACATCCAGTTATGAATGGTAGTGGACAATTAAACAATTAACTGGAGGAGGTGGCTTCACATATATCCCCACCCACAATGATGGGGGAGCCCAGCACACCAGTGCGAAAGATAAGGCTGAAGCATTTGCAACAATCTTCAGCCAGATGTGCCGAGTGGATAATCCATCTCTGCCTCCTCCTGAAGTCCCCAGCATCACAGATGCCAGTCTTCAGCCAATTCGATTCATTCCGCATGATATCAAGATAAGACTGAAGGAATTGGATACTGAAAACGCCCATGGGCCCTGACAACATTCCAGGAATAGTA
Organism: Heterodontus francisci; assembly: GCF_036365525.1. Classification (NCBI taxonomy): domain Eukaryota; kingdom Metazoa; phylum Chordata; class Chondrichthyes; order Heterodontiformes; family Heterodontidae; genus Heterodontus; species Heterodontus francisci. Next base: position 36,978,071 of record NC_090409.1, on the reverse strand, counting down.
CTGAAGGCCTGTGCTCCAGAACTTGCCGTGCCCCGAGCCAAGCTGTCCCAGTACACTGGCATCTACCCGGAATGTGGAAGATTGCCCAGGTATGTCCTCCACACAAAAAGCAGGACATGTCCAACCCGGCCAATTACCGCCCCATCAGTCTACTCTCAATCATCAGTAAAGTGATGAAAGGTGTCGTCGACAGTGCTATCAAACGGCACTTGCTTAGCAATAACCTGCTCACTGACACTCAGTTTGGGTTCCGTCAGCTCCTGACCTCATGACAGAACGAAAGAGCTGAACTCAAGAGATGAGGTGAGAGTGACTGCCTTGGACATCAAGGCAGCATTTGACTGAGTATGGCATCAAGGAGTCCTAGCAAAACTGGAGTCAATGGGAATCAGGGGGAAAGCTCTCCAATGGTTGGAATCGTACCTAGCACAAAGGAAGATAGTTGTGGTTGTTGGAGGTCAATCATCTCAGCTCCAGGACATCACTGCAGGAGTTCCTCAGGGTAGTATCCGAGGCCCAAACATCCTCAGCTGCTTCATCAAAGACCTTTCTTCAATCATAACGTCACGAGTGGGGATATTTGCTCATGATTGTACAATGTTCAGCACCATTCGCGATTCTTCAGATACTGAAGCAGTCTACGTAGAAATGCAGCAAGACCTGTACAATATCCAAACTTGGGCTGAAAGTGGCAGGTAACATTCATGCCACACAAGTGCCAGGCAATGACCATTTCCAACAAGAGAGAATCTAACCATCTCCCCTTGACATTCAATGGCATTACCATCACTGAATCCCCCACTGTCAACATCCTGGGGTTACCATTGACCAGAAACTGAACTGGAGTAGCTATATAAATACCGTGGCTACAAGAGCAGGTCAGAGGCTAGGAATCCTGCGGCGAGTAACTCACCTCCTGATTCCCCAAAGCCTGTCCACCATCTACAAAGCACAAGTCAGGAGTGTGATGGAATACATATTACGGAAACATGGCTGCAAGGTGACCAGGGATGGGTAATGAACATCCAGGGGTATTCAATATTTAGGAAAGACAGACAAAAAGCAAAAGGTGGTGGAGTTGCATTGCTAGTTAGAGAGGAAATTAACGCAATAGTGAGGAAATATTTTAGCTCTGACGATGTGGAAACTGAATGGGTAGAGCTGAGAAACTCTAAGGGGCAAAAAACGTTAGTGGGGATTGTATAGAGCCCCAAATTGTAGTGGTGATGTTGGTAATGGCATGAAACAGGAAATTAGAGATGCACGCGACAAAGGAAAATCTGTAATTATGGGTGACTTTAATCAGCATATAGATTGGGAAAATCAAATTAGTCACAATACCATGGAGGAGGAATTCTTGGACGATATATGGGATGGTTTTCTGGACCGATACATTGAGGAAGCAACTAGAGAACAGGCCATTCTAGACTGGGTATTGTGTAATGAAAGAGGAATAATTGACAATCTAGTGGTGCAAGACCCCTTGGGGACGAGCGACCATAATATGATAGAATTCTTCATCAAGGTGGAGAGTGACGTAGTTGATTCTGAGACAAGGGTCCTGACTCTTAGTAAAGGTAACTATGAAGTTATGAGGTGCGAGTTGGCCATGTCAGATTGGGAAACGTTACTTAAAGGGATGACGGTGGATAGGCAATGGCAAACATTTAAACAGCGCACGGATGAACTGCAACAATTGTTTATCCCTGTCTGGTGCAAAGGTACAATGGGAAAGGTAGCCAAACCATGGCTTACAAGGGAAATTAGAGATAGCATTAGATCCAAGGAAGAGGCACATACATTTGCCAGGAAAAACAAAAGACCTGAGGATTGGGAGCAGTTTAGAATTCAGCAAAGAAGGACCAAGGGATTGATTAAGAAGGGGAAAATAGAGTACGAGAGCAAGCTCACGGGAAACATAAAAACTGACTGTAAAAGTTCCTATAGGTATGTGAAGAGAAAAAGATTGGTGAAGACAGATGCAGGTCCCTTACAGTCAGAAACAGGGGAATTTATTATGGGGAATAAAGAAATGGCTGACCAACTAAATGCATACTTTGGTTCTGTCTTCACAAAGGAGGACACAACTATCATACCAGAAACGTTGGGGAACACAGGGCTTAGTGAGAGAGAGGAACTGAAGGAAATCAGTATTTTGGAGAAATAGTGTTGGGGAAATTGATGGGATTGAAGGCCGATAAATCCCCTGGGCCTGATGGTATGCATGCCAGAGTACTTAAGGAAGTGGCCCTAGAAGTAGTGGATGCATTGGTGGTCATCTTCCAAGATTCTATAGATTCTGGAACAGTTCCTACAGATTGGGGCGTAGCTAATGTAACCCCACTATTTAAAAAGGGAGGTAGAGAGAAAGCAGGGAATTATAAACCAGTCAGCCTGATGTCGGTAGTGGGGAAAATTCTAGAGTTCAATATCAAAGATTTTATAGCAGAGCACTTAGAGAACAGTGGTAGAATCGGGCAGAATCAGCATGGATTTACGACAGGGAAATCATGCTTGACAAATCTACTAGAATTCTTCGAGGATGTAACTAGTAGAGTTGATGAGGGGGAGCCAGTGGATGTGGTTTATTTGGACTTTCAGAAGGCTTTCGACAAAGTCCCACATAAGAGATTAGCATGTAAAATTAAAGCGCATGGGATTGGGGATAATGTATTGCGATAGATAGAAAATTGGTTGGCGGACAGGAAACAAAGAGTAAGGATAAATGCATCTTTTTCTGAATGGCAGGCAGTGACTAGTGGGGTACTGCAGGGATCTGTGCTAGGACCCCAACTATTCACAATATACATTGATGATTTAGATGAGGGAACTAAATGTAATATCTCTAAATTTGCAGATGATACAAAACTGGGTGGGAGGGTGAGTTGTGAGGAGGATGCAGCGAGGCTTCAGGGTGACTTGGACAAGTTGAGTGAGTGGGCTAATGCATGGCAGCTGCAATATAATGTGGATAAATGTGAGGTTATCCACTTTGGTCGCAAAAACAGGAAGGCAGATTATTATCTGAACGGCTACAAACTGAGAGAGGGGAATATGCAGCGAGACCAGGGTGTTCTCGTACACCAGTCACTGAAGGTAAGCAGGCGGTAAAAAAGGCATATGGTATGTTGGTCTTCATAGTGAGAGAATTCGAGTACAGAAGCAGGGATGCCTTGCTACAATTATACAGGGCCTTGGTAAGGCCACACCTGGAATATTGTGTGCAGTTTTGGTCTCCTTATCTGAGGAAGGATGTTCTTGCTGTAGAGGGAGTGCAGCGAAGGTTTACCAGACTGATTCCTGGGATGGTTGGACTGACGTATGAGGAGAGATTGAGTTGGTTAGGATTATATTCGCTGGAGTTCAGAAGAGTGAGGGCGGTGTTTATAGAAACCTATAAAATTCTAATAGGACTTGACAGGGTAGATGCAGGAAGGATGTTCCCGATGGTCGGGGAGTTCAGAACTAGGGGTCATAGTCGAAGGATACGGGGTAAACCTTTCAGGACTGAGATGAGGAGAAATTTCTTCACCCAGAGAGTGGTGAGCCTGTGGAATTTACTACCACAGAAAGCAGTTGAGGCCAAAACATTGTATGTTTTCAAGAAGGAGTGAGATATCGCTCTTGGGTCAAAAGGGATCAAAGGGTATGGGGCGAAAGCCAGAACAGGCTACTGAGTTGGATGATCAGCCATGATCATAATGAATGGCGGAGTAGGCTTGAAGGGCCGAATGGTCTACTCCTGCTCCTATTTTCTATGTTTCTATGGGTGCAGCTCCAACACCAAAGAAGCTCGACACCATCCAGGACAAAGCAGCCCACTTGATTGGCACCCCATCGACAAACATTTACTCCCTCCACCACCGACACACAGTGGCAGCAGTGTGTACCATCTACAAGATGCACTGTAGCAACTCACCAAGGCTCCTTAGGCAGCACCTTCCAAACCCACGACCTCTACCACCGAGAAGGACAAGGGGAGCAGATACATGGAAACACCACCACCTGCAAGTTCCCCTCCAAAGAACAAAGAACAGTACAGCACAGGAACAGGCCATTCGGCCCTCCAAGCCTGCGCCGATCTTGATGCCTGCCTAAACTAAAACCTTCTGCACTTCCGGGGACCGTATCCCTCTGTTCCCATCCTATTCATATATTTGTCAAGATGCCTCTTAAACGTCATTATCGTACCTGCTTCCACCACCTCCCCCGGCAGCAAGATCCAGGCACTCACCACCCTCTGTGTAAAGAACTTGCCTCGCACATCCCCTCTAAACTTTGCCCCTCTCACCTTAAACCTATGTCCCCTAGGACTCTTCCACCTTGGGAAAAAGCTTCTGACTATCCACTCTGTCCATGCTGCTCATAACTTTGTAAACCTCTATCATGTCGCCCCTCCACCTCTGACGTTCCAGTGAAAACAATCCGAGTTTATCCAACCTCTCCTCATAGCTAATGCCCTCCAGACCAGGCAACATCCTGGTAAACCTCCTCTGTACCCTCTCCAAAGCCTCCACGTCCTTCTGGTAGTGTGGCGACCAGAATTGCACACAATATTCTAAGTGTAGCCTAACTAAAGTTCTGTACAGCTGCAGCATGACTTGCCAATTTTCATACTCTATGTCCCGACCGATAAGGCAAGCATGCCGTATACCTTCTTGACTACCTTATCCACCTGCGTTGCCACTTTCAGTGACCTGTGGACCTATACGCCCAGATCTCTCTGCCTGTCAATACTCCTAAGGGTTCTGCCATTTACTGTATACTTCCCACCTGCATTAGATCTTCCAAAATGCATTACCTCACATTTGTCCGGATTAAACTCCATCTGCCATTTCTTTGCCCAAGTCTCCAACCGATCTATATCCTGCTGCATCCTCTGACAATCCTCATCACTATCCGCAACTCCATCAACCTTTGTGTCGTCCGCAAACTTACTAATCAGACCAGCTACATTTTCCTCCAAATCATTTATATATACTACAAACAGCAAAGGTCCCAGCACTGATCCCTGCGGATCACCACTAGTCACAGCCCTCCATTCAGAAAAGCACCCTTCCACTGCTACCCTCTGTCTTCTATGACAGAGCCAGTTCTGTATCCATCTTGCCAGCTCACCTCTGATCCCATGTGACTTCACCTTTTGTATGAGTCTGCCATGAGGGACCTTGTCAAAGGCTTTACTAAAGTCCATATAGATGACATCCACTGCCCTTCCTTCATCAATCATCTTTGTTGTCACTTCCTCAAAAAACTCAATCAAGTTAGTGAGACACGACCTCCCCTTCACAAAACCATGCTGCCTCTCGCTAATAAGTTCATTTGTTTCCAAATGGGAGTAAATCCTGTCCCGAAGAATCCTCTCTAATAATTTCCCTACCACTGATGTAAGGCTCACCGGCCTATAATTTCCTGGATTATCCTTGCTACCCTTCTTAAACAAAGGAACAACATTCGCTATTCTCCAGTCCTCTGGGACCTCACCTGTAGCCAATGAGGATGCAAAGATTTCTGTCAAGGCCCCAGCAATTTCTTCCCTTGCCTCTCTTCGTATTCTAGGGTAGATCCCATCAGGCCCTGGGGACTTATCTACCTTAATGCTTTGCAAGACACCCAACATCTCTTCCTTTTTGATAATGAGATGACTGAGACTATGTACACTCCCTTCCCTAGGCTCATCATCCACCAAGTCCTTCTCTTTGGTGAATACTGATGCAAAGTACTCATTTAGTGCCTCGCCCATTTCCTCTGGCTCCACACATAGATTCCCTTCTCTGTCCTTGAGCGGGCCAACCCTTTCCCTGGTTACCCTCTTGCTCTTTATATATGTATAAAAAGCCTTGGGATTATCCTTAATCCTGTTTGCCAATGACTTTTCATGACCCCTTTTAGCCCTCATGACTCCTTGTTTAAGTTCCTTCCTACTGTCTTTATATTCCTCAAGGGATTCGTCTGTTCCTAGCCTTCCAGCCCTTACGAATGCTTCCTTTTTCTTTTTGACTAGGCTCACAATATCCCGCGTTATCCAAGGTTCCCGAAACTTGCCAAACTTATCCTTCTTCCTCACAGGAACATGCTGGTCCTGGATTCTAAACAACTGACATTTGAAAGACTCCCACATGTCAGATGTTGATTTACCCTCAAACAGCCGCCCCCAATCTAAATTCTTCAGTTCCTGCCTAATATTGTTATAATTAGCCTTCCCCCAATTTAGCACCTTCACCCGAGGACTACTCTTATCCTTATCCACAAGTACCTTAAAACTTATGGAATTATGGTCACTGTTCCCGAAATGCTCCCCTACTGAAACTTCGACCACCTAGCCGGGCTCATTCCCCAATACCAGGTTCAGTATGGCCCCATCCCTAGTTGGACTATCTACATATTGTTTCAAGAAGCCCTCCTGGATGCTCCTTACAAATTCTGCCCCATCTAAGCCCCTAGCACTAAGTGAGTCCCAGTCAATATAGGGGAAGTTAAAATCACCCACCACGACAAGCCACACACCATCCTGACTTGGAACCATATCACCGTTCCTTCACTGTCGCTGGGTCAAAATCCTGGAACTCCCTTCCTAACAGCACTGTGGGTGTACCTACACCTCATGGACTGCAGCGGTTCAAGAAGGCAGCTCACCACCACCTTCTCAAGGGCAATTCGGGATGGGCAATAAATGCTTGCCTGGCCAGCGACGCTCACAACACATGAATGGATAAAAAACATTTGGCCCCTTGAACCTGCTCCGCCATTCAATAAGATCATGGCTGATCTAATTGTAAACTCGACTCCACATTCCTGCCTACCCCCAATCACCTTTCACCCCCTTGCTTATCAAGAATGTATCTACCTCTGCCTTAAAAATATTTCAAGACTCTGGGCTGAATTTTACTGGCTCGATGCTGATCTTGGTGGTGAACTTGAAAAATGGTGGTGTGCCCACGCAGACTGTCCGTCACGGATCCACTGCCATATTGAGTGCGGCGAGTCAATTTCATACCCACAACGCGCCAGCCCCGCAAATGAACTGGAGGGGGCGGGATTTACGGAGCCATGCTCAGAGTGGGTCAATCGAGGAGGAGGTGCTGGGGCCCTACTTAAAGGGCAGTCAACCCTGAAACCCTGCATTAGTTTCATATGTTGAGCAAAAAATCTTTGAAGCTGCAAATGAAATTAGACTGTGGATTAACCAGTGGAGTTAAAGGACCGCAGAAAAATCTGAAGATGGCAGAGGGGCGCGGCAGGGTGGCCCCAATGTTCAGCGATGCCTCCTTGCTCATTCTCCAGGCTGTGCAGGCAAGGCGGGAGAACCTTTTCCCCAGCGATGGCAAAAAGAGGCCTTCCAGCCTGACTTAGGCAGCCTGGCTGGTGGTGACAACGGAGGTTAGTAGCCGTGAGGCCATCTGACGTGACTGGGTCCAGTGCCGCAAGAGGATGAACAATCTGCTGGGCTCCACAAAAGTAAGTGGCACTTTGTTTCATGGCTCCGCTGAACCTCTGTGTCCCCACACAGAGTGGCACATGTGTGCCACCGCTATGCGAAAGGCAGGGAGATTGGGCAGGGAGGAATGACAGATATCAAGGCCTCCTCCCTATTCAATGTAGTTGTGCAGAGAACAGCAAACAGCAACGATATGAGTTACCCTTTCCGGCTTGTACTGTTGGGCACCAGCTGATCTATCCAGCCAGCAGAAACGCATTTTCAGCAAGCCGATCGCCTGCTCAAATGTGGCTCCTGTAGCGCTGTGGCAGGCGTTATATCTCTCCTCGGTATCAGTGGTGGGATTTCGCACTGGGGTCAGGAGCCATGTCTGCAAGAGGTCGCCCTTGTCTCCAAGAATCCACCCCTCCATCTGTGCCAGTCCAGTGAACAGCAACGGCACCTGGGACTGGCGCTCGATGAAGGCGGCATGGCAGCTGCCGGGATAGCGAGCACAGATTTGCATAAAGTGCTTACAGTGATCACAAACTAGCTGCACGTTGAGGGAGTGGAAGCCCTTCCGGTTGAGGTATGCAGTTGGTCACCTGGCGGGAGCCTTGATGGCCACATGGGTGCAGTCTATGACCCCTTGCACTTGTGGGAATCCTGTTCCAGTGTTCCAGTGAACATCAAAGCAGGCTCGAGGAGCAGCACCTGATCTTTTGATTAGGCATGCTACACCCTTGCGGACTGAACATTAAGTTCAATAACTTCAGAGCATGACTGGCCTTTTAAAAAATATTTTTTACTCATGTGGCTGCTTTTCATGTAGTCGTGTAGCTGCTCATTATTCTGCTATTAACAGTCTCTCTGGACTAATGCTTTGTCTTTCACCACAAGCATTATATGCGCTTTGCCTTTGTCCCAGGCCAGCTTTGTTATTTAATCGCCTTCTGCCCTATCAAACACACTCCCCTTCATTTGCTGAAAACCTAATTATTTTCTAACCTTTGCCAGTTCTGATGAAGGGTCACTGACCTGAAACATTAACTCTGCTTCTCTCTCCACAGATGCTGCCTGACCTGCTGAGTATTTCCAGCATTTTTTTGTTTTTGTTTCTGAGTTTCAATTGCCTTGGTGAGATGCCAATCAGTGCTGTGTGGCTGGATGCCCCACCCACCACAACGGTTCAGGGTTCATTAGCATAACATCCACCTTATTAGCATAAAGATTATCCAGCGGTTCTGACAAGTGGGGGAGGGTCGGAGGTGTGATGATTGACATTTGAAATCAACAATTAGAATTGAGCTCTTGGCACTTATCTCATTTCTAATGTGGGTGGGTTGCCTTGCAGCCAATAGGAGGCGGATATTTTGGCGGGAAGCGGTGGATGGGTTTCTGCTGGAGCTGGAGGAGGGGAAGCAACAGATTGGGAAATGGCCGGAGGCCGCTCGGTCTCAGAATCACAGAATTGTTACAGCACAGAAGCAGGCTATTCGACCCATTGTGTCTCCACTGGCTCTCTAAATGTGCATTTCATCTAGTGCAGATCCCCCGCCTTCTCCCCGTAACCCTGCATATTCTTCCTTTTCACATAATAGTCTAATTCCCTTTTAAATGCCTCTATTGAACCTGCCTCCACCACATTCTCAAGCAGTGCATTCCAGACCTGAACCACTTGCTGTATGAAAAAGTATTTCCTCATGTCGCTTTTGCTTCTTCAACAATTGCTTTACATCTGTTCCCTCTCATTCTTGATTCTTTCAGGAGTGGGAGCAGAACACTTTCTCCCTGTCTACTCCACCAGACCCCTCATGATCTTGAATACCTCCATCAAATCTCTTCAGCCTTCTCTTCTCCAAGGAAAACAGCCTGAACTTCTCATAACTATCTTCAAAACTGAAGTTCCTCATCCCTGGAACGATTCTCGTGAATCTTCTCTGCAACCTCTCGAATACCATCACATCCTTCCGAAAGAGCGGTGCCCAGAACTAGACGCAATAATCCAGCTGAGGCCAAACTAGTGTATGATACACATTTAACAGAACCTTCTTGCTTTTATACTATATGCCCCTATTAATGAAGCCCAGGATACTGTATGCTTTATTAACCGCTCTCTCAACCTGGCCGGCCACCTTCAATGACATATGCACATATGCACCCAGGTCCCTCTGCTCATACACCCGTTATATTGTCTCTCCATGTTCTTCCTACCAAAATGTATCACTTCACATTTCTCTGCATAAAATTTCATCTGTCACCTGTCTGACCATCCCACCAACCTGTCTATCCCTTTTGAATTTCTACACTATCCTCCACAATTCACAATGTTTCCAAGTTTGTAATATCAACAACTTTTGAAATTGTGCCCTGTACACCAAGGTCTACATCATAATATATATCAGGAACACCAAGACTGAAAACATCGACCCTTGGGGAACTCTACTATAAACCTTCCTCCAGCCCAAAAAACATCCATTAACCACTACTCTGTTTCCTGTCACTCAGCCAATTTCATATCCATATCTGCTGTCCCTTTTATTCCATGAGTTATAACTTTGCTCACAAGACTGTTGTGTGGCACTTTATCAAGTACTTTTTGAAAGTCTATGTCCACCACGTCAACAGCATTACCCTGATCAACCTTCTCTGTTACTTCGAAAAACTCCAGTACGTTAGTTAAACATGATTTGCCCTTCACAAATCCGTTTGGCTTTCCCTAATTAACCCACATTTGCCCAAGTGACTATTAATTTTGTCTCGAATTATTGCGTGTAGAAGCTTCCCCACCACTGAGGTTAAACTGACTGACCTGTAGCTGCTGGGCTTCTCTTTACACCCTTTTTTGAACAAGGACGTAACATTTGCCAGTCTCCAGTTCTCTGACGCCACCCCTGAATCTAAGACTGGAAAATTATGGCCAGTGCCTCTGCAATTTCCACTCTCATTACCCAGTATCCTTGGATGCATCTCATCCAGTCCTAGTGCCTGATCAAATTTAAGTACAGTTAGCCTATCCAATACCTCCTCCTGATCAATTGTAAACCCTTCAAGTGTCTGAAGTACTTCCTCTTTCACTATGACTTGCACAATATCTTCTTCCTTGGTATGCGAAGTATTCATTTAATACCTCAGCCATGCCCCCTGCCTCCATGCTTAAATCCCCTTTCTGGTCCCTACTCAGCACACTCCTTCTTTTACTAATATGCCTTTTGGATTCTCCTTTATATTAGCTACCAGTCTCTTCTCATACTCTCTCTTTGGTTCTCTTATTTGCTATTTCAGTTCCCCTCTGAACCTTCAATATTCAGCCTGGATCTTGGTTGTATTATCCACCTGACATCTGTCATAAGCACACATTTTCATCTTCACGTAAATCTCTATCTCTTTCTTCATTCAGGGAGCATTGGATTTGTTTGCCCCACCTTTCCCTTTCGTGAGAATATACCTTGACTGTGCCACAAATATCTCTTCTCTTCACATAGCCCATTATTCAGTTACTGTTTTGCCTGCCAATCTTTGATTCTAATTTATCTGGCCCAGATCCATTCGTACCACATTGAAGTTGGCTTTCCCCCAGTTAATTATTCTTATTCTGAATTGTTCCTTGCCATTTTACATTGCCAATCTATAAACTTTTTATACAATGATCAGTCTCCCAATTGTTCCCTTACTGACATTTGATCCACTTGGCCCTCCTCATTCCAAGAACGAGGTCTAGCAGTGCCTCCTTTCTCATTGGATGTGAAACATACTGCTGTAGAAAATTTTCCTGAACACACTCTAAGAACTCTTGCCCCTCTCTGCCCTTTCCATTATTACTGTCCCAGTCTCTCATCAGATAATTAAACACCCCCAATATAACCACTCTATAACTCATGCACCTTATCTATAATTTCCTTTCAAATATGTCCCTCTACATCTTTCCAGCTAGTTGGTGGGCAATCAGCTACACTAAACAATGTAAGATCATTTTTCTTCCTCAGCTCTAGCCAAATAGATTCTGTCCTTGACCCCACTGGGACATCCTCTCTCTTTCTCTCGAGTACTGCAATGTTTGCCTTCATCAAAACTGCCACCTCTCCCGTCTCCTTCTTTTTCTAATTTCCTGAATAGCTTGGATGTGACTAGATCTCTGTGAAGTTACAGCATCACAAAGCTGTTTTTCAGTGGGTAATGCTCTTACCTTTGGGTCAGAAGGTTGTGGGTTCAAACCCCACTCCAGAAACTTGAGCACACAATCCAGGAAAACACTCACAGTGACAGTGCTGAGGAAGGGCTGTGCTGTCATTTGGATGAGATGTTAAACAAGGCCCTGTCTCCCACTCAGGTGGATCGAGAGGATCCCACAGCAGCATCTTGAAAAATAGCAGGACAGTCCAACATTTTTCCCTCTGCCAACATCACACTGCTTGCTGTTTGTGTGAGCTTGTTGTACACACATTGGGTGCTGCATTTCCTAATTTACAACAGTGACTATGCTGAGGATATGAAAGATGCTATGCAAAGGTAAGTCTTTCTTTTCTTTTTGCATCTTCCACATATAATGTCGATAATAAAACACCAGAAATGTGTTCAATCCGTCCTGAATTGTATTCACGGATCCTGCCAGCAGAATCCACACTTCAAATGTGATATTTCCTGGACATCCTGATACATCTTGGCAGTTGACCCATGAAGAAAGAATTGACAAGTTCGGTGAAACAATGCCACAAACTGTTTCTATTTGACTATTCTCAGGATGTGGGTGTTGCTGGCAAGAATCATAAAAAGATAGAATTTCACATGCAGTTTGAGGGTGAGAAACGTGAGCCTGTAATTAGTGTCTCAAAGTTTAAAAAAAGGCAATTACAAGGTATGAAGACAGAGTCGGTTAGTCGTCTGGGATAATAGATTAAAGGGCAACACAGTAAATAGCAGTGACAGACATTTCCATTTATACTAATCCTACATTAATCCCATATTCCTACCACATCCCCACCTTTCCCTACCTATACTAGGGACAATTTATAATGGCCAATTTACCTATCAATCTGCAAGTCTTTAGCTGTGGGAGGAAACCAGAGCATCTGGCGAAAACCCACACAGTCACAGGGAGAACTTACAAACTCCGCACAGGCAGTACCCAGAATTGAACCCGGGTCGTTGGAGCTGTGAGGCTGCGGTGCTAACCACTGCGCCACTGTGCTGCCACACTGTGCTCCTGAGGGAGAGAGTTCCAGATTTCCACCATCCTTTGTGTGAAGAATTGCTTCCTGATTTCACTCCTGGCTCTGATTTTAGATTATCTTCCCTTGTTCCTCATTCCCCATCAGAGGAAATTGTTCCCCAATGTCTGCTCAATCAAATACTATTTTCACTGTTTATACGGACAGGTGGTTGGTAAGCATGTGGCCTCCACTTTTCACCTCCCAATTGACTGCAATCATGTTTTGTTAATAATGTTGTCTTCATCCCTCAGTGTTTCAGGGTCATATGACAGACAAATTACAGGTTTTCTCATAGGTTTAAAAAAGATAATCATTTTTAAACAAATCCCGAAATGGTTGCATCTTCACCCACACACACATCCATACACACACATATACAAGAATAGATAGCTAGACAGAAAAGGGCAGGATGCAAACAAAGTCTAAAGTGATATAAGAGTTTGTGGTTACAGAAAATTTGCATCTTCTCAGGAGAAAAGTCTTTTTAAAGATGCAGGCCTGGATCTTTGTAGCCTTGAATTTATGGAGGTGTTGTAGTGTTCTGGTGGTTACGACTCAGCACACAGCTGATGGTGTGAATTTGGTTACTTTCACAGGTAGAGAGTCTCAAGGTCAGTTTGTAATGTCTCTGCTGTTGTGGCTGTTTAAGTTTTTGTCCAGAAGGTTTCTTCTTGCTTAGCTGGATCTCTCTCACAACATCTGGCTGGAAACTAGCTTTCTGGGGTCTTGGCTTAAACACCGTCTCTCTCTCCAGTGAGGGATTCAGCGATGGTAATGCCTAGGTTGGGCCTAGGGCACTACCCTGAGGAACTCCTGCAGTGATGTCCTGGGACTGAGATGATTGACCTCCAACAACCACAACCATCTTTTTTTTTCATAATTCCTCCAATTCTTTGTTTATTTCATCACAGCTTCTTCCGAGCATGGCACTATAAACACTTCAATTAGATCATCCATCCACCTTCTAAAATCATGGGAAGAGAAGCTTAGTTCATGCATCACGTCCTTGTTATTTAACCATTCTAACCCTGGTAATATTCTCGTAAAATTGATTTGCACCTCCTGCATGCCCAATAAATCTTTCCAGAGGTGTGATGCCCAGAACTAAATGCAGCACTCCATGTGGGATATCACACAAACATAGAATCAAAAAATCATTACAGCACAGAAGGAGGCCATTCAACCCATCATGTCTGTACTGGCTCCCTGAAAGAGCAATCTATCTGGTGCCACTCTCCTGCTTTCACCCCACATTCTTCCTTTTCAGATAACAATCCAATTCCCTCTTGAATGCCTCGATTGAACCTTCCTCCACCCCAACCTAACCCCTCGCTGCGTGAAGAAGTTTTTTCTCATGTTGTCATTGCTCCTTTTTCCAATTATCTTAAATCTGTGCTCCCTTGTTCTCGCTTCTTCCACCAATGGGAACAGTTTTTCCTTATCTTCTCTGTCCAGACCCTTCATGATTTTGAAAACCTTTATCAAATCGCCTCTGAATCATATCTTCTCCAATGAAAACTGTCCCAACTTCTCTAACCTATCCACGTAACTGAAGTTCCTCATTCCCGGAACCTTTCTCATGAATCTTTTCTGTACTCTCTCTAATGCCCTCAGATCTTTCTTAAAGCGTGGCACTCAGAACTGGACACAGTACTCCAATTGAGGCTGAACCAACTTGTTTTTTACAAGTTGAACATAACTGTTTTTGGACTCTATGCCCCTATAAATGACGCCCAGGATACTGTATGCTCTATTAACTGTCCTGCCACCTTCAACGATTTATTTGCGTAAACACCTAGGTCCCTCTGCTCCTGCACCCCTTTAGAATTGTACCCTTTATTTTATATTATCATTCCACGTTCTTCCTACCAAAATGAATCACTTCACACTTCTCTGAATTAAATTTCATCTGTCAACTTGTTCGTCCATTCCACTAAGCTGTCTATGTATTTTTGATGTTCTGCACTATCCTCCACATAGTTCACAATGTTTCCGAATTTCATCTCATTCGCAAATTTTGAAATTGTGCCCTGTACACCAAAGTGTAGGTCATTAATGTATATCACAAACAGGGAGTGTCCTTACACCTTTGGGGACTTCACTACAAAGCTTCCTCCAGTCCAAAAAACATCCATTGTTAATCTGTTAATTGTATGCAGGCAAAGAGTGTTAATTGGGGTCTTAGTTGAGCACTTATAAGCAGACATGCAGTGAGACTGGTGATGGGTTTGAGTGAGGAGATACATGTTTGTAATCCTTTTACTCTGCACAATTAATGTGAAACTGAGTAAATATAGGCTCCAGCATTATCCTTCCATAACAAGCTTTCTGGAGTTTAACACGGTAGCAGACGATGGTTGCCTAAAGCTGAAGGTTGGAATTTGGGAAATGTTTTTTGGATAGAAAACTAAAATCTCAAGGGATATTGTGGAAAATATGGCAAAGAGCAAGTACAAATTGTCTGGGTATGACTACACTCTGATGTTCTCTGAGTCTGAACCATATGACCAGTGGAAGAGTGAAGTGGATATGTGGACACGGGTTACATTTCTAACAAAGAGGAAACAAGGTATGGCTTTGGTGTTGTCACTTCCTACCAAAAGTAAAATCAGAAGTAAAATGTTTTGTGGACTGGATGGTCGTCAGTTGGTTACTGATGAAGGGTTGGATCTTCTGTTAGAATTTTTGGATGAAATTTACAAGAAAGATGACCTAATGAATGCGTATGCGGCATGGTCAGACTTTCATAGATTTCGGAAAACAGATGGTTATATCATGGCCTTTAACAGACTGTAAACACTATTGAAGAAATTCAATTTGGAGATCCCTGGTTCAGTGCTAGCTTTTAAATTGCTAGATTGTGCTCGGGTGTCAAATATGGACAGGCTCCTGGTTCTAACTGGGGTTTAGTTCTTGGACAGATACTCTCTGTTGGACCAAATGTCTGTGACCTTAAAAATATTCCTGGGGAAACAGTGATTTCCTACAGTCCTGGTAGAACAAGCAGGGAATTCTGCGGTGACACAAAGAATGGAGAACTCAATGTTTATTAGACTTAGAAATAATCCAGATACTGAAAGCAGGCCGAAGTATAATGGAAGAATTAAAGGCAGGAGGAATGAGGATGAAAGCACCTTTAGCAGGTCTGACTATTACGGTGGAAAACTGAATTGGAACACCAATCATAAGCTGTTGAATCCCAGGAATGCCTAAGGAATAGTTAATGGGTGCTTCAGATGTGACTCAAAGTATCATTATGCAATGAACTGCCCTAAGCGGAGGGGCAGAGTCCTCAAAATAACACATGACGCAGGGAATTCTGAGGCAGAAGAGGAAGATACTGATGGATCTGAATGAATTGTACTAGTCACAAGGAGTTTCCATCCTGTGATGAATGTGTTGGTTATGGATTTGTTCATAACGGTGCTGTATTGGAGATTGCTTGCACGTCGACTGTATGTGGAACTGATTGGTTGCAGTCTTATCTGGATTCACTCAGTAGTGAGGATCGATGCAAGGTTAAGGAGTATAAAAGTACTACTAGCTTTAGGCTTGGTGATGACGACACGTTGAAGTCATTGATGAGAGTAATAATCCCATGTAAAATAGCTGGGGTAAGCCACTTTATTAGTGCTGATGTATTCTCCAGTGAGATACCTTTACTGTTGAGTAAGCCTTCAATGAAAAAGGCATCAATGAAACTTGATATGCTGCATGATAAGGCAATTATGCTTGGGAAGCCAATGAATTTGCAGTTTACCCAGTCAGGGAATTATTGTATCCCCTTAACAAAAGCTTATATTTCTAATCAGAGTGTCAGAGAAGTATTGATGGTGTTATGAATCAGAGAGACAAAAGGCAAATTGTCTTAAAGTCACACAGAAAATTTTCTCACCCTTCTTGTCAGAGATTTAGAACCCTATTAAAAGATGCAGGTGTGATTGATGAAGAATATACGAGGATAATAGAAGAGATTAGTGAAAAGTGTAAAATCTGTAAAAAGTATCGGAGGACACCATCATGTCCTATTGTTAGCCTTCCATTAGCTTGTGACTTTAAAGAGGTAGTTGCCATGGATTTAAAGGTATGGGTCAGAGACAAGAATATTTTTATTCTGTGTTTTATAGACCTATCAACTAGATTTAGTCTTTCTACAATAATAAATAGCAAAGACAAAAGGCTGATTATAGACTTAATTATGGAGAAATGGGTAGGGAGTGGTCTTGGGGTACCAGCTAAGTTTCTGACTGATAATGGAGGGGAATTTGCCAATGACGGGTTCAGAGACATGTGTGACAAAATGAACATTACGGTTATGAATACTGCAGCTGAAAGCCCTTTCAGCAATGGGCTCTGAAAGGAATCACACAGTGGTTGATGAAATGTTATATAAAATCTTAGCTGACCAGCCAAACGGCAAGTTGACAACTGCCCTGACATGGGTGGTTCTTACAAAGAATTTGCTTCAGATGGTTGGAGGATAGATTCCCTATCAATTGGTCTATGGGCAGAATCTCAAATGGTCTGCTGTACTGTGCAAGAGTCCTCCTGCTCTAGAACGTACTACAATTAGTTCCATTTTTTTCTGCAATTTGAATGCTTTACATGCAGGACACGGGCTTTTATCAAGGCTGAGGTCACTGAGAAAATGCAGAGAGCTCTGAGGCATCGTATAAGGCCATCTGAGGTGGTATTTAGTTCAGGAGATTTGGTGTATTATAAAAGAGATGGTCATAGGGAATGCAAGGGCCCTGGTAAGGTAATCGTTTGCAATGGTAAGACTGTAGTTACAAAGCATAGAAATAAAACTGTTAAGATTCATTCCTCACGATTAATCAAGGTTGATTACAAAATCTCAGAATCTGAGCAGCTGATATAGGGAAATGAAAGATCTTGTATCTCAAATACTCGTGTTTTTGTGATGAAAGTCCTGAGGCACAGGTAGATCAAGAGTTGGATAGTCATTTTTTTATTATTCATTCATGGGATGTGGGCGTCGCTGGCCAGGCCAGAATTTATTGCCCATCCCTAATTGCCCTTACGAAGGTGGTTGTGAGCTGCCTTCTTGAACCGCTGCAGTCCATTTGGGGTAGGTAGACCCACAGTGCTGTTAGGAAGGGAGTTCCAGGATTTTGACCCAGCGACAGTGAAGGAACGGCAATATAGTTCCAAGTCAGGATGGTGTGTGACTTGGAGGGGAACTTGCAGGTGGTGGTGTTCCCATGTATTTGCTGCCCTTGTCCTTCTAGTTGGTAGAGGTCGCGTGTTTGGAAGGTGCTGTCGAATGAGCCTTGGTGCGTTGCTGCAGTGCAATTTGTAGATGGTCGGTGGTGGAGGTTGTGAATGTTTGTAGATGGGGTGCCAATCAAGCGGGCTGCTTTGTCCTGGATGGTGTTGAGCTTCTTGAGTGTTGTTGGAGCTGCATCCATCCAGGCAAGTGGAGAGTATTCCATCACACTCCTGACTTGTGCCTTGTGGATGGTGGACAGGCTTTGGGGAGTCAGGAGGTGAGATACTCGCCGCAGGATTCCTAGCCTCTGACCTGCATTTGTAGCTACAGTATTTATATTTCAGTTTCTGGTCAATGGTAACCCCAGGATGTTGACAGTGGGGGATTCAGCTTTTGTAATCTATGCCTTGATTGATAAAGGCAAGTGTCCCATATGCTTTTTTCACCACCCTATTAACCTGCCCTTCTGCCTTCAGAGATCTATGGAGAAACACGCCAAAGTCCCTTTGTTCCTCGGAACTTCCCAGTGTCATGCCATTCAATGAATACTTCCGTGTCACATTACTACTTCCAAAGTCCATCACCTCACACTTTTCAGCGTTAAATTCCATCTGCCACTTTTCTGCCCAATTGACCATCTCGTCTATATCTTCCTGTAACCTGAGACAATTTAGTGGGTGATTATTGAGGAAATAAAAGGTCATAATAAATGAAGAACAAATAAAAGTGTTAATAACTGGGACCACTTGGGAATGCAGGATGTCTGTTCCAAAATTATTCTGAGAATATTGTATTAGACAGTAAAGCTCCTCCAGGTCTCATGAATTACATAGAATCTAATTAATGGGATGTCCCACTTAGGATAGAAGATGAAGACAGGAAAATCACACCACCAATAGGAATTGGAATAACTCACCTTGTGTGTGTTCAATGGAATATATCAATCTGGTCTCCATGTACATTCCAGTGGAAGTCAGGAAAGTGGAGATGAGACTTGTGAATTGATAACTTTCTCTTGAGATGTCTGTACCCTTGCTTATGAACTTTTCAAGAAAACTGAATGTAATAGTCTGGCCACTATCCAAGGCATCAGGATAAGATCAGCTGAAAGTCCAAAAATGGCTTGTATCGGATGGCACGTGATAGCAGGATACCGTTATTAGTGAGCAAAGTTGTTGTGTGTGAAGCAACTAATATGCGGAAATGCATGGTAATCTTACACTGAAGAACGGGTCAGAGACATGCTCGGTTACTTGATAAGGAGCACGACATATAAAATGGTTAATGTGGCTGGTAGAGTGAGAAAATATTTTAAATCATCAAGACATTGACACATACTCCATCGAGAAACTTACTTTAATCTCATCAGGATAGAATTAAACATACTGGTACAGAGGGGTTAAAATTAATGTAAAGAGGGATATGGAATCTGGATTAGGAAAATTGAGGGCTAGGTCTAATCCTGAGCAAGAAATATCCACAAGATGGTTGCAGGTGAACAGGGAGCTGGAGAATCTTTTTAAGTCCATGCATGATCTTTTGTTTGAAGCATTTATGACATGCCAATAATTTAGAATTGAATGAGATGATCTACAGGTGGGGAGTGTCAATCTAACTCGATAGTGATCACATTTTACTGAAAAAGTTCTTGGTGGTAGCTGAAGGGTTTTGTGTTGATGATTCTGATAATTTTTCTACCCACAGTGTCTGATACAGAAGGTAGAGAAACAAGCTTATAATTTAGAAATAGCTAGGTTAGTCAGGGGCTAATTGAGAGAAGTCGGTAAGGATATTTCCTTCTCAAGGTGGGAAGATCTGTATGAAATGGCTGTCTAACAACCTTATAAAATCTTCAGAAAATTAATTGAATATTATAGAAAAAGCTCTCTCTCTTGTTAAGAAAGATTCCAGCGCAGTCAGCCAAGTTGACAGATACAGGACAACGTTGGCCTGTTATTTCTGCCAAGGATATGACTAGCACAGGCTCTAAAACAAGGCATTCCTAAATCTGATTAGATGGAGCCCCATCTCCTCTCTAGACAGTGACTGGCAGAAGGTTACAAATGGTACCAAGCACGAGATAAGGTGGAAGCTGGCTTAGTGGGCATAGTGATGGGCAGAGGAGGGGTTTACTTTGGATACCTCTCCCTTGGTGATTGAGATGGGACACCCACCAGCCCCTAGAAATCAAGTTTATAATCAGGTGTTCGGGAGGGAAACTTTCAGTCTTCTTCAGAAAGAAGACTGGAAGAGAGCTGCATAACTGAGCAGAAGGGACTGCTGCCACCATCTACGGAGACCAGCATTCACTCTGCGTCATCCATCCGTTCGTCCCGAAAGACCGGTAAACTATTCCCACCTGTCATGGTCATATATCTTTTCTGTCTATTTAGCTTATACATATCATATTTTGCTGCTTCTTAATAAACCACTTCAAAACCACCCAAGACTTCGACCACGTTTTTGGGTAATCTGTGTCTCCCTAACCAAATCTTACAATTGTAAAATGGTTACAGCAGATCATTAACAATATTTCCTGGGTGGTGACTTCCCAGTTCTTGTCAGATTTTTTTTTTTGCTGGACATTTTCATCTTAACCAGCTGTCATCCTCACAAGAGCTCCTAAGAATGACTCGATGATGCGATGTATTTTTGGTATTTTTTCACAGCCTGAAACTCAAGTGCTGTAATCCCTCACTTCAGTATTAATTTACTCAAATACAGCACTATCCTGCTCTTTACTCTAAGTTCTAGCTGCTACTCAAGAGTCTGAAGAAACATCTAAACTGGTTAAACAAGATCATTCACTCACAGTCTGAAATCAAATCGCTCCACAGATGTATCTTTACTCTCGGACTTCTTATTCACCAATGAGAGATACCAGTTATTTATTGAAAGCAGGCTTTCAAAATATCTGTGCCAGAATGTGTGGAAATGGGACTATAGGACAGACACTGCTCGTAAAATGCCTCAAAACGCTGATGTTTACATGACTCAAAATCAAATTTAAATACTTTAGATATAAAACATTTATTCCCAGGTGACTTTCACAGGTTGGAATGCAAAAATATCATTTTTACCCTCTGGCAATCTAGGAGACAATAAGCGAAAATAATATAGAACAGCTACCATTTATAGGTGACTGGGAAAGGATTGTTTTATACCTCTTGAGCAACATAATTGTGATTTAGATCCACACACTAAAGTCTAAACAAATGATTTCCCACTAAACAAGTAATGATTCCCACTTTTATTCATGCACTGACCAAGTTCATGTAACTCTCACCACCTGTATCCCACTACGCCTTTTCAATCCTATCTCCGTCTGCGATAGCCCCAGGGCAAAAGCTTTCCCTTCTCACTGAGAACGCAAATTCCAGACTGCCTAACCTCTGGCCCTCCATTTGCGATGATACTTTGGCAGCTGTCAAATTACCTCAACCACACTCTCTCCTCCATCTTTGATGCCCTTGTGCCCAGTGAAACACTTACTGGTTCTTACCTTAGTTGCTCCCCCAGTATGGCCCCTGTCTTCACTCCCTCGAGCACAAGGGACACAAACGGTTCAGCCATCCATCTTCAGACCTGGCTGGAATAGAGAAAATATTATTGGGCCTTGCTCATCTTTGCCAAACCACCCATTAGAGAGCAAAAATATCCTCCCGGCTTCTTTTCTCCATTACCACTTGCTCCAGTTACCTTTCCCTTTGATATCATTCTCAAAGGCAATTAGGGATGGACCATAAATGCTGGTCCTGCTAGCAACACTCACATCCCATGAATAAATAAAAATAACCCAGTTACCTTTCGTCCTATGTTAGTATGTTCATTTTTAAAAAATGAGATATATTTCAAACAGACCGAGCAACTCAAAAGTGGGCATCCATGAGGCGCTATGAGCCATTAGCAGCAGCAAAACTGTATTCAACCACAATCTGTAACGTCATGGCCTGGTATATCCCCCTCTCTACCATTACAATAAAGCTGGGAGACCAAGCCTGGTTCAATGAAGAGTGAAGGTGGGCATGCCAGGAGCAGCACCAGGCAGACCTATAAAATAAGGTGTCATCCTGGTGAAGCTACAGCACAGGACTACTTGCATGCCAAACAGCGGAAGCAGCATGCAATAGACAGGGCTAAGCAATCCCACAACCAACGGAGCAGATTTAAACTCTGCAGTCCTACCACATGCAGTCGTGAATGGTGGTGGGCAATTAAACAACTAATTGGAGGAGGCTCCAAAAATATCCCATCCTCAACAATGGGGGAGCCCAACATAAAAGGCAAGCGTAAAGCATTTGCATCCATCTTCAGCCAGAAGTGCCGAGTGGATGAACCATCTCGGCCTCCTCCTGTAGTCCCCAGCATCACAGATGCCAGTTTTCAGCCAATCCAATTCACTCCGCGTGATATCAAGAAACGGCTGAAATCACTGGATACTGCAAAGTCTATGGGCCCTGACAACATTCCAACAATAGTACTGAAGACCTGTGCTCCAGAACTTGCCCTGCCCCTAGCCAAGCTGTTCCAGTACAGCTACAACACTGGCTTCTACCCGGCAATGTGGAAAATTGCCCAGGTATGTACTGTGCACAAAAAGCAGGACAAAACCACCCAGCCAATTACTGCCATGTCAGACTACTCCTGATCATCAGTAAAGTGAGGGAAGGGGTTGTCGACAGAGCTATCAAGCGGCACTTGCTTATCAATAACCTGCTCAGTGATGCTCAGTTTGCATTCCGCCAGGGCCACTCAGCTCCTCAACCTCATTACAGCTTTGGTTCAAACATGGAGTAGCTACATAAATACCGTGACTACAAGAGCAGCTCAGAGGCTGGGAATGCTGCGGCGAGTAACTCACCTCCTGACCCCCCAAAGCCTGTCCACCATCTACAAGGCACAAGTCAGGAGTGTGATGGAATACTCTCCACTTGCCTGAATGGGTGCAGCTCCAACAACACTCAAGAAGCTCGACACCATCCAGGACAAAGCAGCCCGCTTGTTCGGCACACCATCTACAAACATTCAGTCCCTCCACCACTGACGCACAGTGGTAGCAGTGTGTACCATCTACAAGATGCACTGCAGCAACACACCAAGGCTCTTCAGACAGCACCTTCCAAACCCGCGACCTCTACCAACTAGAAGGACAAGGGCAGCAGATGCATGGGAACACCACCACCTGCAAGTTTCCCTCCAAGCCACACACCATCCTGACTTGGAACTATATCGCCGTTCCTTCACTGTCGCTGGGTCAAAATCCTGGAACTCCCTTCCTAACAGCACAGTGGGTGTACCTACCCCACATGGACTGCAGCGGTTCATGAAGGCAGCTCACCACCACCTTCTCAAGGGCAATGAGGGATGGGCGATAAATGCTGGCCTGGCCAGTGACGTCCACATCCCATGAAGGAATAAAAATTTGTGTGATATCAGCAGATTCATTAAAACCAGTGGAGGTTGTAATTTCAGGGCAGCCTGTGGTTCTCTTTGGGATTGTGTGATCCCAGGAAATCAGGCTGTTTGCTGGCTGTTGCAGGAATTAACAATCTGTGGCTCAGTGATGAGGGAGACTGTGTGTTACACTCTCAGTTAAAAAGCCTCAACCTTTTTTTCTCCTCCAGAAATGGCTGCACGGCTGAATTAAACCTGCATCCACTTGAACAAATCTGTTTCTCTCTCTCTGCGATGTGATGGTAATGGGCCCACATTGACCCCCTCATTCCCCGGTCCTGCTCTCCGTGTCTCCTGCTGCTGCCTCACCTCGATCACTAACTCCTTTCAGGGAGACCGCCCGTCCCTTCCCCGAGCCAGAGAAACCCAATCCGCCGCTTCCCGCCAAAATACCCGCCTCCCATTGGCTGCAAGGCATCCGGCCCGCCCTCCAGATGACGTTTCGCCGAGAGGCCGATTCCCATTGGTGCTTGGAACGGTCACTCATCACATCTCCGGTCCTCGCTGGTTGTCAGGTGCGCCAGATAACCGTTATGCTAATGAGCTGACCGTTATGTTAATGAGGTGGCCTTTATGCTAATGAAGCTCTCCGGCGCGGCCGAAAGTGCTGGAAATACTCAGCAGGTTTGGCAGCATCCGCGGAGAGAGAAACAGAGTTAATGTTTCAGGTCAGTGACCCTTCAGAACTGGCAAAGGTCAGAAAATAATTCGGTTTTAAACAAATGAAGGGGAGTGTGTTTAATAGGACAGGAGGCGATTAAATAACAAAGCTGTCCCGGGACAAAGGCAAAGAGAGTGTTCATGGCAAAGTAATGGGCAGCTCCGTCGACATGCAAAATAGGCACATGGTTAAAACATAAAATTAAATATTTAAAATTATAGAAAAATATTGAAAATAAAATTTAATTTACAAAAAGGGTCAGTCACGCTCTGAAGTTATTGAACTCAATGTTCAGTCCGCAAGGCTGTAGAGTGCCTTATCAGAGGGTCAGGTGCTGTTCCTCGAGCTTGCGTTGATGTTCGCTGGAACACTTCAGCAATCCCAGGAAAGAGATGTGGGCATGAGAGCAGAGGGAGGGTGTTGAAATGGCCAGCAACCGGAAGCTCGGGGTCATGCATATGGACTGAGTGGAGGTGTTCCACAAAGCTGTCACCCAGTCTGCGTTTGGTTTCCAATATAGAGGAGACCGCATCGTGAGCAGCGAATACAGTATATTAAATTGAAAGAGGTGCAAGTAAATCACTGAGTGTTTGGGGCCTCGGATAGTGAGGAGAGAGGAGATAAAAGGGCGGGTTTCACACCTCCTGCGACTGCATGGGAAGCTGCCGTGGGAAGAGGACGAGGAGTTATGGAGGGGTGGACCAGGGTGTCGCGGAGGGAACGATCTCTTTGGAACGCTGACAGAGGAGGGAAGGGGAGGATGTGTTTGGTGGTGGCATCACGATGGAGGTTGGGGAAATGGTGAAGGATGTGGAGGCGAGTGGGGTGCAAAGTGAGGAGAAGGGGAACCCTGTCACGGTTCTGGGAGGGAGGGGAAGGGGTGAGGGTAGAGGTGCGGGAAATGGGCCGGACACGGTTGAGGGTCCTTTCAACCACAGTGGGAGAGAATCGTGCGTTGAGGAAAAAGGAAGACATGTCAGAAGCGCTGTTATGGAAGGTAGCATCATCAGAGACAGAGAAACTGGGAGAATGGGATGCAGTCCTTCCAAGAAACTGGCTGTGAGGAAGTGTAGTTGAGGTAGCTGTGGGAGTCATTGTGCTTCTAATAAATATTAGTGGACAGTCTATCCCCAGAGATGGAGACAGAGGAGTCAAGGAAGGGAAGTGTCAGAGATAGACCATGCAAAGGTAAATATTATTAATCATTTATTTATTTTAATTATTATTTTAACACCTCTGTTTAAATCTTCCCCCTAAACTTCTCTGCTCTGGGGAGACCAATGGTTGCATTTCTGCCACTTGTACCAAAACTCTGCCAGTGGAGCTTTCAAAGATAAAACCGAGGCCTTGATAAATGCCTGGATGGGACAATTGTGCAGAATTCGGTGGCAGTAATCAGCCATTCTCCATCAGAATTCTAAAGGCTGGATTCCCTGCCTCACGGTTTCTCTCACCATAACCATGTTTTCCTCGGTGGGGCTCAGTCCCGCACTGGGCAGTGCTCTCCTGGTCTGTGAGGCTGGATCCACACCAGAACATGAGGACATTCAGCCCATCGAGCCTCCTCCACCATTCAATACGATCCTCTCCATGTCAATGATACACTTTCCTAACAGAAATCTATTGATCTGAGTCTTGAATACTCCAACTGATTCCCAGCCAGACTCTTGAGGGAGAGAGTTCCAGATTTCCACTACCCTTTGTGTGAAGAATTGCTTCCTGATTTCACTCCTGGCTCTGATTTTAGATTATCTCCCCTTGTTCCTCATTCCCCATCTGAGGAAATTGTTTCTCAACGTCTGCTCAAATTCTTTTATCACTATAAACACTTGGATTAAATCATCCCTCAACCTTCTAAACTCATGAGAAGAGGCTTAGTCTATACATCGCATCCTCATAATTTAACCCTTCTAACCCTGGTGAATCTGTGTTGCACCCGCTACATGCCCAATATAGCCTCCCCGAGGTGTGATGCCAAGAACTGAATGCAGCACGCCATGTGCGACATGGCCAGAACTATGTGCAACTGAACCATCGTACAGTTGTGTCTCAGTGGATAACACTCTTACCTCTGAGTCGTAAGGTTGTGGGTTCAAACCCCACTCCAGAAACGTGAGCTCACAATCCAGGATGAGATTCCCAGTGACAGTAGTGAGGAAGGGCTGCACTGTCATTTGGATGAGATGTTCAAACGAGGCCCTGCTTCCTGCTGAGGTGGATACAGAGGATCCCACAGCACTATTTTGAAAAAGAGCCAGAACACATTTTTCCTTCAACCAACGTCAACACTGCTTGGTATTTGTGGGAGCTTGCTGTGCACAAATTGGCTGCTGCATTTCCTGCATTACAACAGTGACTACATGAAGAATTTGACAGACGCTATACAAATGCAAGCCTATCTTTTCTTTCTGCATCTCTCAGATATAATTGCAAAAATGAAAACACAAGAAATCATGTTCAGTGGTATCCGAATTTTATTCACGAACCTTTCGGCAGAATCCATACTTTGTGATTTTTTCTGGCTATGCTGATATCGCTTTGCAGTTGGCCCACTACGAAAGAATTGCCAAGTTTGATAAAGCAATGTCACAAATGCTTTCTATTAGTATATTCTAGGGATGTGGGTGATGCTGGCAAGACCAGCGTTCATTTCCCTGCCTCCAGATGCCCCAAGGTGGTAGTGGCAGGTAGTCTTCTTTGCAGAGGTTTGATACAACTGAGTTGTCAGGCCACTATAGAGGGCAATTATGGGTCAACTACATTATTCTGAGACTGGAGTCACATACACAAAAAGGACTCATAACATTGCACTAGTTCTTAGATTAGAGATACAGCACTGAAACAGGCCTTTCGGCCCACCGAGCCAGTGCCGAACATCAACCACCCATTTATACTAATCTTACGCTAATCCCATATTCCTACCAAACATCCCCACTTGTCCCTATATTTCCCTACCACCTACCTACACTAGTGACAATTTATAATGGCCAATTTACCTATCAACCTGCAAGTCTTTTGGCTTGTGGGAGGAAACCGGAGCACCCGGAGAAAACCCACGCAGACACAGGGAGAACTTGCAAACTCCACACAGGCAGTACCTGGAATCGAACCCGGGTCCCTGGAGCTGTGAGGCTGCGGTGCTAACCACTGCGCCACTGTGCCGCCCCTATAATATCAAACCTGCATGTTCGCATTGAATGGTCATTAGTTACTCTGTGATTGATATCATCCATTAAAGATA
The DNA here is from genome assembly GCF_036365525.1 of Heterodontus francisci. NCBI lineage: Eukaryota > Metazoa > Chordata > Chondrichthyes > Heterodontiformes > Heterodontidae > Heterodontus > Heterodontus francisci. Next base: position 36,950,858 of record NC_090409.1, on the reverse strand, counting down.
AATTGTTGGTTGCATTCCAATATATTAAAACAAAATGAATGGACAAAACTAACATATTAACATATTAAATTTATATAGTGACTCTAACGTAGCAAAATGTCCGATGAAGCTACACAGGAGCGAAGATTAGATCTTAGGACCCAGACAGCTTGAGGCACGGCCACCAATAGAGGGAGGAAGGAAGTGGGGGATGTGCAAGAGGCTAGAATTAGAGGAATGCAGAAGTCTCAGGGAGCTATGGGAAGTTACAAAGATAGCGTGGAATGAAGGAGTGGTGGATGTGTAAAAGGCCCAGAGTAACAAGAATGTATAGAGCTCAGGTGGTTTTCATACTGCAAAAGATTACAGAGATAAGAAGAATGAATAATCCTGGAAAGCAATGGATTGAAGTCGTAAGGAGCGCTCCAGCTCGAACGCTGGCTCAGAGATGGCAGTGAAAGCCTCCAGCCACCACAATTGTCTCCCCGGTGATGTAGGCCGCATCCTGCGAGCAGAGGAAGGAGACAGTGCCAGCGCACTCCTCCGGCTCGCCAATTTGGCGCATAGCGATTTTCTCCTCAAATCGCTGGTGCAAGCTATCGTCCGACCACAGGGCTGAGCTGAACTTAGTCCTAATAACGCCCGGAGCCAGGCAATTGACGCGGATGTTGACCGGGGCCAGCTCGTCCGCCAGCACCTTGGTCAGTCCCAACAACGCTGTCTTGCTGACGCTGTAGGGCCCGATGGCAGGGAAAGGCTGGTAGGCAGCGGCGGAGCTCACCAGCATGATGGAGCGACCACCTCGTCTCTCCATGTGCGGCACCACTAGCTTGGCCAGAAGGAGAGCCGTCTTGACGTTGACCTCGAAGATTTTGTCCCAGGCCTCCTCTGAGCAGTCCAGGACTCTCCCCGCGAAGGGATTGACAGCAGCGTTGGAAACCAGGATGTCAATGGCTCCATGGCGCTTCAGCGTCTCACCAACCAACACCTCCCGGTCCTCCCTCTTGCCCACGTGGCAGACGGTGCCCGAGACACCCAGGCCCTCAGCCTGTAGCTGCCCCAGGGCCCTGTCCACGCTGGCCTGCTTGCGGCTGCTGATCACCACCTGTGCCCCATCCCGGGCCAGGCGCCGGGCAATGGGCAGTCCGATACCCTGGGTGGAAGCTGTGACCAAGGCCACTTTGCCACTCAACAGTGCCTGTTGCATGGTGCCAGGAAATTGGACTCTGACCCTCCTTCCGGTCATATGCGCCGGATGGGCGGAGTCAGCGCCGCGCGACGTGCACTCCCCACGTGACCCGCCCACCAATCACGGGGCAGCAACGGAACGCCTCGCCCCTTTGGCAGGGCGCGGCTCCGGACAGTCCACACGGCACGTGAGCCACAGCGGCGGGGGCGGGGCCCAGCCGGCGCGGCGGCCAATGAGCGCCCAGCGAGGGCGGGAGGTCGGTCCACGGGCTGGACCGGGCGGGCCGCCGGATGGAGGTGGAGCGAGGCGCCGGGAGAAACCGTCCGGGAAGCTGACCTTGAGTAAGCGGCGCTGCTTTGTCACTCTCATCACGGTCCCGCCCAGCCTCTGCGCCGCCGCTCCCCGTTGGCTGAAACAAGTTCTCACCCTGTCCCTGACGCCATTTCCAGCATTGTGTTGCTATTGGCCGAGCGCCATGTCAATCAGGGCATTGTCGCTGGACGCCCCGCCCAATCTAACGGCTCAGGGCGCGAGATGCTCATTAGCATAACGGGAAACTCATTAGCATAACAGTCTCCTCATTAGCATAATAACACCCTCATTAGCATGAGGGTCACCACGAATAAAAATTGAGCTAAAACAAGACAGCAGTAAAATACTGAAATTAAATAAAAATGAGAAATACTCTTGTCAGTTCTGATAAAAACCTCATTGTCTGGAATGCAGGATAGAGTTTATAATTCCAGTCAGTTTGCTTTGTTTCTGTCCAGCTGCCGCCAGCTAATTTTTCTAAACTATATTAAATTTTAGATTCCGGTGAGAGGATCATATAGAATTGCAGAGAGCAGAAGCAGTCCAAAATATTAATTCTATAAGATAGGGTCCTGATATTGTGCAGACGGTGTTCCCTCCAGCTCAGGCACCTCGCAAGGTTCCCCTCCAAGTCAGTCACCATCTTGATTTGGAAATATCTGGTCACCATTGACCAGAAACTGAGCTGGACCAGCCATATAAATACCATGGCTACAAGAGCTAGGAATCCTGCAGGGAGTAACTCACCTCCTGACTCCCCAAAGCCTGTCCACCATCGACAAGGCACAAGTCAGGAGTGTGATGGAATATTCTCCACTTGCCTGGATGGGTGCAGCTCCAACAACACTCAAGAAGCTCGACACCATCCAGGACAAAGCAGCCCGCTTGATCAGCACCCCATCCACAAACATTCACTCCCTCCACCACCGACTCAGGAATGAGACCTTACACTGTTTAACTCCAATGGGAGCTGAAATTACAGTTCCTACGGGCGATCTTTAAGGGAGAAGGTGTTTCAGGTACAGACGAGGGACATTTAAACAAGGGTGAAAGGCAAGAGAACCAAAGCCAGGCTCATTGGATGACGAGGGAGATAATAATATTGTCATGAAAACCATACATGTAAAATGGGAAGTATTCAGTTCATCGGTTGGAACCTTGCCTGAGATTTTTAGTGGCAATTCATGCAGATAACTTTTTTTTAAAGTACACTGGCAGCCAAGATGGCCACTGCAATTGACATTTGAAACACCAAAGACCAGACTGGAGACAATATCACTGACTCAACCTGGCCAGAACAATGGGTGCTCTTGGAGTAAATTACCTCAAACCGCCTTGTCAGAGTGGTCGTCAAGGGCCATCGACACCCATTGGCTTTGAAAGAGCCAAGCCAAGCTATCAAGGAGGCAGCTCTCTCTCTGTCTCTCAGTCAGACTGCCACAGCCGAAAACCAGGGGACAAGGATCGAACCCCCTCTTCTGCCTTCAGGAACCTTGAAAAGCAATTTCACAATTGTGTACGTCGCCCAGCGAAGACTTCAGGACTACAATTTCAACTGAGAACTCTTGGACTGATATACCATATTTAAATTCCATTTTTTCCAGACTCTGCTCCAACCACCAAAGCTGTTTTCCCTTGTTAATCTATTTGTGTGCATGTGACTCTCGTGTGAATGTGCGCATGAATGCGTAGCGTATTTTTAGTAATTTTAACCGGTTTAGAGTGTTAAGAATAATAAACTTACATCTTTCTATTAAAGGAACAGGAGCAAGCGCTCACTGGGGTGGTTACGTTCAATCACAGTGTAAAAAGAATAAACCCTCTTGCGGTCAAATCAGAGAAGGGGTGAAAGTGGAGCCTGAGACCCCTTCCTCACCTGGCTGTAACAATATGATGAAACAATAAAGAGGGTGTATGATGCATCTCAGGTGAATTCTTCAAGCGTGAACCAGGCCAAATACAAAAAGTTCAGAGGGAAAGTGAAGAGGAAAAAGGACAGGCAAAGAGAGAATATGAGAATACAATGGTAGTCAACATAAAAGGGAACATAAAAGTCTTCTACCAGCATGTAAATAGTAAGCTTGGGTGGGTCCTATCAGTAGAAGTGGAGATAGTAGAGGTAATGCATGGGGTGAAAAGGTAGGGTGTACTGGAAATGCTTAGAATGGATAAATTGCCTGGTCCGGATGACTTGCATCCCTGGTTGCAAAAAGAAATGGGGGTGGAGATAGCGGGAGGGTTTGCCGCAATTTTCCAATCTTCCCTAGATACAGGGAATGTGCCAGACGATTGGAGAGTGGCAAATGTGACACCCTTATTCAAGAAAGTGTGTGAAGACATTCCTAGCAACTACAGTTTAACATCAATATGGTTGGAAGAACATGGAGAGACAATACAATATAAAGGGTACAACTCTAAAGGGGTTGCAGGAGGAGAGGGATCGAAGGGTGTATGTGCATAAGTCACTGAAGGTGGCAGGACAGGTTGAGAGAGTGTTTAATAAAGCATACAGTATCCTGGGCTTGATTAATAGAGGCATAGGGTATTTGAACAAGGAGGTTATGTTAAACTTGTATAAGATACTAGTTCGGCCTCAGCTGGAGTATTGCGTGCAGTTCTGGGCGCCGCACTTTAGGACAGATGCGAAGGCATTGGAGAGAGTGCAGAAAAGATTCACGAGAATGGTTCCAGGGGTGAGGAACTTTAGTTATGAAAACAGATTGGAAAAGTTGGGACTGTTTTCCTTGAAGAAGAGAAGGCAGAGAGGAGATTTGATAGAGGTATTCAAAATCATGAGGGTTCTGGTCAGAGTACACAGAGAGAAACTATTCCCACTAGTGAAAGGATCAAGAATGAGAGGCACGGATTTAAAGTGATTGACAAAAGAAGCAAAAGTGACATGAGGAAAAACTTCATGCAGCGAGTGGTTAAGGTCTGGAAAGCACTGCCTGAAAGTGTGATGGAGGCAGGTTCAATCGAGGCATTCAAAGGGGAATTAGACTTACCTGAGAAGGAAGAATGTGCAGGGTTACGGGGACAAAGCGGGGGAATTACATTAGGTGAATTGCTCATTCGGAGATCCGGTGCAGAATCAATGGGCCGAATGGCCTCCTTCTGCATTGCAACAATTCTGTGATTCAGTGATGAAGCAATAAATAGGGGAAAGGATAGGTTTGAGTTAATTATGGAGGGCCAGTACAGATTTGCAAAAGGCAGATCCTACTTGACTAATCTAATTGAATTTCTTGATGAAGTAACAGAGAAGGTTAATGAAGGGAATCAATGGATGTTGTGTATATCAATTTTCAGAAAGTTCTGGACAAAGTACCACCTAAAACCTGAGGCTCATGGAATTGGAGGGTCAGTGTCAGTTTGGATAACATATTGGTTTACGGACAGAAAACAGTAAATGGGTCCCCAGACTCCCCAACCAGGCGAAACATCTTACCTGCATCTACCCTGTCTATCCCTTTTCATACCTATTGATTGCATCCGGACATGAAGAGGCTCGCAGAATGGGCAGACAAGTAGCAGATGGAATGTAATACAGAGAAGTGTGAGGTGATGCATTTTGGAAGAAGGGATATGGAGAGACAATGCATTCTAAATGGCACAGTGCTAAACAGTGTACAGGGATAGAGGGACCTGTGGCTTCATATGCATAGACCATTGAAGGTGCAAGGACATGTTGAGAGAATAACTAACAAAGTATACGGGACCATGAGCTTCATTAATAGAGGAATTTAGAACAAATGCAGGGAGGATATGTTGAACCGATATAAAGCTCTGGTGAGGCCACAACTAGAGTATTACAACCAGTACTTGTTGCCACATTTTAGGAAAGATGTGAGGGTGCAGAAGAGATATACCCGGAATGGTTCCAGGGATGAGGGAATTTAATTGCAAAGTTAGACTGGAATAACTGGGGCTGTTCTCCTTGGAGCAAAGGAGATTTGACAGAAGTGTACAAGATGAGGGCAAGTTTAGATAACGTAGACAAATAAAAGCCTACAAGGGTGTTGGAAGAGCAGACGATTAATAGTTTCAGAGGGAAAATGGATGGCATTCGAAGGAAATGAACTTGCAGGGCTACGGGACAGTGGGGGAATGTAACTGATTGGACTGCTCTACAGAGAGCTGCTATGGGCTAAATGGCCTGAATAACCTCCTTCTGTGCTGTAATGACTCTGTAGCCATGGAGATAACTTTCTGAGACAACACTTGCATAATTTGATCAAAGGTGCAACATGGAAACTTGTAAAAATAGGAGCAGGAGTAGGTCATTCGGCCCTTCAAGCCTGCTCCACCATTCAATACGGTCATGGCTGATCATCCAAACTCAGTAACCTGTTCCCGCTTTCTCCCTGTATCCCTTGATCCCATTAATCCTAAGATCTGTATCCATCTCTTTCTTGAATATATTTAATGATTTGGTCTCAACTGCTTTCTGTGGTAGAGAATTCCACAGGTTCACCGCTCTCTGGGTGAAGAAAGCTCTCCTCATCTCAGTCCTAAATGGCTTACCCCTTATCCTCAGACTGTGACCCCCGATCCTGGAATCCCCTGCCATTGGGAACATCCTTCTTGAATCTAGTCTGTCCAGTCCGATTAGAATTTTGTACGTTTCTATGAGATCCCCTCTCATTCTTCTAAACTCTGGCGAATACAAGCCTAATCGACCCAATCTCTCTTCATATGTCAGTCCTGCCATCCTAGGAATCAGTCTGGTGAACCTTCGCTGCACTTTCTCCATAGCAAGAACATCCTTCCTCAGATAAGGGGACCAAAACTGCAACTGTGTAGTTGATAATCACAGTCACAACATTCTGTGCAGCTGGCAGCCTGCCTTGGCAGTGTAAGAATGGGCTGTTCAATAACCACAAGAGGCAATGGGGTTGCCATCTTGACTCTGAGCTTCAAAAGCTTCTTTCTGAACTGCCTCCAGCCATTAGGCCATAGCATGTTGGGTGTTTATAACACCAGGACAAAACCCTGGGACCAATTTCTCCCCATTCTAATATGATCTGGGAACAGATCAGTGGTAGCATCCCCTGAGCACATGTGAAGGCTAAGGTAGAGGCCATCGAAGGCCCATTGCCTAACCAGAAATCTGGACCATGCAGGAACTCAGAGGCGAGAAGGGGTGCCCGCTGTGGTGTTTTAATTGTAACTGCCTGGGCCACTATGCCCGTGACTGCAGCAATAGGTACATTGAGGAGGCTGACAGTAACAGCGAGCCCTGCCTTCCCACTACTACTGTACAGCTGAGTCCTGATCCTGTCAAGCAGTGGCTGGAGAGGATAGAGGCAGCAATACAGACTATGCGAATTAGTAACAGAGCTTGGCCGGTTGCTGCAGTGTATCAGGAACCTGGGAAAACAACTCCAGACCCACATTGACTCCAGCAGGCTTCTCCCGGAGAGATAGTTTCTCTTCTCTGATACAATGGTAGTAGGAGACTGGTAGTCTGCACTGTTGATACAGCAGGCCATGAAGAATTAACATCACTTGAGTCTGACTCCTGCACAATCATCATTCATGATCTCCACCCTGGACCTACAAAGGGCGTGCTCCAAGTTTTATCAGGCTTTGCAGAAGACTACAGACCAGCCACCTCTGATGATCCTGAGGTACAGGCGATTCTTGAATCTGTGCCAGGTGTATTCACAACTCATAAACATGATTGTGGAAACATGAGCAAACTCAAAGATATTAGCAGACTGGTGCATGCTCCCATGAAGCAGTACTCTTGCTCAGCTGAGAGTATACGGTATATTCAAGCCATTGTCAAGTCACTGTTACAGCAGTTTGTAGTTCGCAAACATCAGAAATTGAAAAATCAGTTTGAGGAAGAAACTAATAAGTTTGCAGAAAATTCAAGTTAAATCTAAAATGTCTTCCCTGAAGAAAATGTTTTCCTTTGAAGTTGACAATGTTACTACTGCTTTTTGATATTTTCAATCCAAGAATGAAAAAAAACTTGTGCATTATTGTAATGAACTCGTGCTATGCCGAATGATGATTTTTTTAATCCTTCGGTTGGCAACATGAATAAAACTTTCAAAGAAACAGGAGACAAAAAGCTGATAAAAGACCACGGCTAGCAGCTAAAATGGCCACCGTAATGTGCATCTGAATACCCTACATTCCAATGTATCGAGGTGGAGCTGTTGGTCTGGTAAATCTCCAACCAGAACAATGGCCTGAGAATTTTGAATGGGCTACCTGCCTTTCATTTTTTTTATTTATTTAGAGATACAGCACTGAAACAGGCCCTTCGGCCCACCCAGTCTGTACCGACCAACAACCACCCATTTATACTAACCCTACAGTAATCCCTTATTCCCTATCACCTACCTACACTAGGGGCAATTTACAATGGCCAATTTACCTATCACCTGCAAGTCTTTGGCTGTGGGAGGAAATCCGGAGCACCCGGGAGAAACCCACGCAGACACAGGGAGAACTTGCAAACTCCACACAGGCAGTACCCAGAATCGAACCCGGGTCCCTGGAGCTGTGAGGCTGCAGTGCTAACCACTGTGCTACTGTGCCGCCCATAACAAGACATTAAAGGGCATCTTGGAACATTAACGCTGGTGGAGACAGACCACTGAAAGGGTATCACTTAAACAATGGACCTGAGAGAAATTGGAATTCTTAGACCTGATCTAATTAAGTTGCAAAAGAGAGAATACAATGGGCCATCATGTGACAGACTCTCCAGCTGTATGAAACTAGCTGCTCCTTCTTTCCACAGACAGACAAGCACCTGAGCTTGACCAGTGAAGGATCCAAGTGGGGTCTTCCTCTCTCTCCTCTCTCCAGGTGACCTTGCAAGTTTGAACCCTGCCTGCTGGCTGCGACCATCGAAGACTATCATTGCTGCAGAAAAAGACCCTGGGAAGAAAACCATCTGCATCACTGTCTCCAAAAAAACCCTGAACCAGTGAACCACATCTACCAGCCAGGAACTGCAGGACCACCGAGTTCAGCAAGAAGACAAATGAATTACCAGACTTTACAGACTTTTTATTTGTTCTGGACTCTAATCCAACCAAACTATTCTTCTGCACTCTGCAATCTGTTTGTGTGTGTGTGATTCTCATGTGTGTATGTGAGTGCGTGTTTGTAAGTTGGAGCGTAGTTTATTATTTTACTTAGATTAGGTTTTGGTTTTAAGTACAATAAACTAACCTCTTGTTTAAATTCAAGAAAATCTGTCTGATTGGTTCCTGTTATGTTCATAGCACATAAAGGGTTAAACACTCACTGAATTAGTTTGCATATCCACTGTTTAAAAGAAATAAACCTTGTTGTGGTCAAACAAGGAAAGGGACAAGCAGGGAGCCTTTCGACCCTTCCTCACCTGATTGAAACAATGTTTAAAAAGATACCAAGACTTGGTGTTTGGGTTGCCTTATTTCCAGAAGAATAAAGTTATGCAAAGTGATGCAATTGTGTGCATTTGAGAATGTTTTCTCCACCTTTTTGCAAACAAGGAGCAAAGTTAACCATTTCCACTGGCAGCTTTATTTTTAATTCGCACATAATTTTTGTATCATTGTGTAAATTTATAAATCGGGCATTATTATGGCCACTATTGATTCTTTGTGTGTTTTTCAATAGGTGACAATGGTTTCTAGGACCACGTGAGTACTGATACTGCAGCAAGAAATTCAGCAGGTCTTTCAAGAATTAGATTTAGATTAGATTAGAGATACAGCACTGAAACAGGCCCTTCGGCCCACCGAGTCTGTGCCGAACATCAACCACCCATTTTTTATACTAATCCTACACTAATCCCATATTCCCAACAAACATCCCCACCTATCCCTATATTTCCCTTCCACCTACCTATACTAGTGACAATTTATAATGGCCAATTTACCTATTAACCTGCAAGTCTTTTGGTTTGTGGGAGGAAACCGGAGCACCCGGAGAAAACCCACGCAGACACAGGGAGAACTTGCAAACTCCACACAGGCAGTACCCAGAATCGAACCCGGGTCCCTGGAGCTGTGAGGCTGCGGTGCTAACCACTGCGCCACTGTGCCGCCCTTATCTGCGGACATCAAATGTCACAGCATGGTGATGATTTGGATGAAATGTTTTGCCTTTAACCCATTCAGGCCATTTGTTATCTTCCAAGACAAAGTGCTTGAGAAGGAGAGATGTAGAAGTTATCTCTAAACTAGCACTTCTGTCGTGATGTAAAACACCATGTAAAACCACCAAGCCTGGGCATCATTTGAATCAGTAAAATAAAGTGACATGAGTTGCCATTTCAAGCACTCATAGGGAAAATTTGCCTGCAGTTAAAGGGAATAATCAAATATTGACTTGTATTGGATGGCATGTGATAGTGGGATAACGTTATTAGTGAGCAAATGTGTTGCTTGTGAAGCAACTAATATGCAGAAAAGCATGGTGATCTTACACTGAAGAACAGGTCTCAGATATGCTCAGTTACTTGATAAACAGCACGATATATGAAATGGTTAATGTGGCTGTTAGAATGAGAAGATATTTTAAATCATCAAGACATTGACACACTCCATAGAGAAACTGACCTTAAAATAATCAGGATAGAATTAAACATACTGGTACCTGTCAGAGGGAATAAAATTAATGTAAAGAGGGATATGGAATCTGGATTAGGAAAATTGAGGGCCAAGTCTAATACTTAGCAAGAACTATCCACAAGATGGTTGCAGGTGAACAGAGAACTGGAGAATCTTTTAAGTCCATGCATGATCTTTTGTTTAAACCATATGTATTTATGACATGCCAATCATTTAGAATTGAAAGAGATGATCTACAGGCAGGGAGGGCCAATCTAAATCAATAGTGATCACATTTTACTGAAAAAGTTTTCATTGAATATTATAGAAAAAGCTCTCTCTCTCTTATCAAGAAAGATTCCATCGCAGTCTGCCAGGTTGACTGACACAGGACAGTGTAGGCCTGTTAACTCTGCCAAGGATATGATTAGCACAGGCTCTAAATAAAGACAATTCATAAAATAAAAACAAGAAAAGCACCTCACTTGCTTATAACCTGTGACTTTTCTAATATTTGTCAGTTCCGAAGAAGGGTCACTGACCCGAAACGTTAACTCTGCTTCTCTTTTCACAGATGCTGCCAGACCTGCTGAGTGGTTCCAGCATTTCTTGTTTTTATTTCAGATTTCCAGCATCCGCAGTATTTTGCTTTAATTTAAGACAATTCATAAAGCTGATAAGATGGAGCCCCATACCCTCTCCAGGTAAGTGTCTGGCAGAAGTTTACAAATGGTACCAAGCATGAGATAAGGTGGAAGGTGACTTTGGGGGCACAGTGATGGGCGGAGGAGGAGTTTACTTTGGGTACCTGTCCCTTGGTGATTGAGCAATTGGAACAACAAGTAATTTGACATAGGACACCCACCAGCACCTACAAATCAAGTAGAGAAACAGGGTCTGGAACGCACTGCCTGAGAGCCTGGTTCAATTCAGGTAGTCAAACATACAAATATACAAATTAGCAGGAGAAGTAGGCATTTAGGGAGGCGGTGGTGTAGTGGTATTGTTACTGGACTAGTAACGCAGAGACTCAGGGTATTGCTCTGGGGACATGGATTCGAAGCCCTCCAGGTGGAATTTCAATGCAATTAATAAATCTGGAATTAAAAAGCCAGTCTAATGATGGCCATGAAACCATTGTCGATTGTTGTAAAAACCCATCTGTTCACTAATGTCCTTTAGGGAAGGAAATCTGTTGCCTTTACCTGGTCTGGCCTAAATGTGACTCCAGACCCACAGCAATGTGGTAGACTCTTAAATGCCCTCTGAAATGGCCTAGCAAGCCACTCAGTTGTATCTAACCGATACAAAGTCAATACGAATGTAACTGGATGGACCACCCAGCATTGACCTTGGCACCAGAAATGACAATGGCAAACCAGCAAAATCCTCCTTACTAACATCTGGGAGCTTGTGCCAAAGTTGGGAGAGCTGTCTCACAGACTAGTCAAGTAACAGCCTGACATAGTCATATTCAACGAGTCATTCCTTACAAACACCATCACCATCCCCGGGTATGTCCTGTCCGACGGCGGGACAGACCCAGCAGAGGTGGCAGCACAATGGTGTACAGTTGGGAGAGAGTTGCCCTTGGAGTCCTCAACATCGACTCCAGACCCCATGAGTCTCATGGCATCAGGTCAAACATTGGCAAGGAAACCTCCTGCTGATTACCACATACCACACCCACCACCCGCCCCAGCTGATGAATCAATACTCCTCCATGATGAACAGCAGTTGGAGGAAGCACTGAGGGTGGCAAGGGTGCAGAATGTACTCTGGGTGGGGGACTTTAATGTCCATCACCAAGAGTGGGTCAATAGCACCACTACTGACCTAGCTGGCGGTGTCCTAAAGGACATAGCTGCTAGATTGGGTCTACGGCAGCTGGTGAGGGAACCAACAAGAGGGAAAAATATACTTGACCTCATCCTCACCAATCTGCCTGCCACAGATGCATCTGACCATGACAGTATTGGTAGGAGTGACCACTGCACAGTCCTAGTGGTGACAAAGTCTCGTCTTCACATTGAAGATACCCTCCATTGTGTTGTGTGGCACTACCACTGTGCTAAATGGAATAAGTTTCGAACAGATCTAGCAATGCGAAACTAGGGCATCCATGAGGCACTGTGGGCCATCAGAAGCAACACAATTGTACTCAACCACAATCTGTCACCTCATGGCCTGGCATATCTCCCACTCTACCATTACCATCAATCGGGGAGCAACCGTGGTTCAATGAAGAGTGCAGGAGGGCATGCTGGGAGCTACACCAGGCACACCTCAAAATGAGGTGTCACCCTGGTGAAATTACAACCCAGGACTACCTGCGTGCCATACAGTGTAAGCAGCATGCGGTAGACATAACCAACGGATCAGATCTAAGCTCTGCAGTCCTGCCACATCCAGTTATGAATGGTAGTGGACAATTAAACAATTAACTGGAGGAGGTGGCTTCACATATATTCCCACCCACAATGATGGGGGAGCCCAGCACACCAGTGCGAAAGATAAGGCTGAAGCATTTGCAACAATCTTCAGCCAGATGTGCCGAGTGGATAATCCATCTCTGCCTCCTCCTGAAGTCCCCAGCATCACAGATGCCAGTCTTCAGCCAATTCGATTCATTCCGCATGATATCAAGAAAAGACTGAAGGAATTGGATACTGAAAACGCCCATGGGCCCTGACAACATTCCAGGAATAGTACTGAAGGCCTGTGCTCCAGAACTTGCCGTGCCCCTAGCCAAGCTGTCCCAGTACACTGGCATCTACCCGGAATGTGGAAGATTGCCCAGGTATGTCCTCTACACGAAAAGCAGGACATGTCCAACCCGGCCAATTACCGCCCCATCAGTCTACTCTCAATCATCAGTAAAGTGATGAAAGGTGTCGTCGACAGTGCTATCAAACGGCACTTGCTTAGCAATAACCTGCTCACTGACACTCAGTTTGGGTTCCGTCAGCTCCTGACCTCATGACAGAACGAAAGAGCTGAACTCAAGAGATGAGGTGAGAGTGACTGCCTTGGACATCAAGGCAGAATTTGACTGAGTATGGCATCAAGGAGTCCTAGCAAAACTGGAGTCAATGGGAATCAGGGGGAAAGCTCTCCAATGGTTGGAATCGTACCTAGCACAAAGGAAGATAGTTGTGGTTGTTGGAGGTCAATCATCTCAGCTCCAGGACATCACTGCAGGAGTTCCTCAGGGTAGTATCCGAGGCCCAAACATCCTCAGCTGCTTCATCAAAGACCTTTCTTCAATCATAACGTCACGAGTGGGGATATTTGCTCATGATTGTACAATGTTCAGCACCATTCGCGATTCCTCAGATACTGAAGCAGTCCACGTAGAAATGCAGCAAGACCTGTACAATATCCAAACTTGGGCTGAAAGTGGCAGGTAACATTCATGCCACACAAGTGCCAGGCAATGACCATTTCCAACAAGAGAGAATCTAACCATCTCCCCTTGACATTCAATGGCATTACCATCACTGAATCCCCCACTGTCAACATCCTGGGGTTATCATTTACCAGAAACTGAACTGGAGTAGCTATATAAATACCGTGGCTACAAGAGCAGGTCAGAGGCTAGGAATCCTGCGGCGAGTAACTCACCTCCTGATTCCCCAAAGCCTGTCCACCATCTACAAAGCACAAGTCAGGAGTGTGATGGAATACATATTACGGAAACATGGCTGCAAGGTCACCAGGGATGGGTAATGAACATCCAGGGGTATTCAATATTTAGGAAAGACAGACAAAAAGCAAAAGGTGGTGGAGTTGCATTGCTAGTTAAAGAGGAAATTAACGCAATAGTGAGGAAATATGTTAGCTCTGACGATGTGGAAACTGAATGGGTAGAGCTGAGAAACTCTAAGGGGCAAAAAACGCTAGTGGGGATTGTACAGAGACCCCAAATTGTAGTGGTGATGATGGTAATGGCATTAAACAGGAAATTAGAGATGCATGCGACAAAGGAAAATCTGTAATTATGGGTGACTTTAATCGGCATATAGATTGGGAAAATCAAATTAGTCACAATACCATCGAGGAGGAATTCTTGGACGATATATGGGATGGTTTTCTGGACCGATACATTGAGGAAGCAACTAGAGAACAGGCCATTCTAGACTGGGTATTGTGTAATGAGAGAGGAATAATTGACAATCTAGTGGTGCAAGACCCCTTGGGGACGAGCGACCATAATATGATAGAATTCTTCATCAAGGTGGAGAGTGACGTAGTTGATTCTGAGACAAGGGTCCTGAATCTTAGTAAAGGTAACTATGAAGTTATGAGGTGCGAGTTGGCCATGTCAGATTGGGAAACGTTACTTAAAGGGATGACGGTGGTGAGGCAATGGCAAACATTTAAAGAGCGCACGGATGAACTGCAACAATTGTTTATCCCTGTCTGGTGCAAAGGTACAATGGGAAAGGTAGCCAAACCATGGCTTACAAGGGAAATTAGAGATAGCATTAGATCCAAGGAAGAGGCACATACATTTGCCAGGAAAAACAACAGACCTGAGGATTGGGAGCAGTTTAGAATTCAGCAAAGAAGGACCAAGGGATTGATTAAGATGGGGAAAATAGAGTACGAGAGCAAGCTCATGGGAAACATAAAAACTGACTGTAAAAGTTTCTATAGGTATGTGAAGAGAAAAAGATTGGTGAAGACAGATGTAGGTCCCTTACAGTCAGAAACAGGGGAATTTATTATGGGGAATAAAGAAATGGCTGACCAACTAAATGCATACTTTGGTTCTGTCTTCACAAAGGAAGCCACAACTATCATACCAGAAACGTTGGGGAACACAGGGCTAAGTGAGAGAGAGGAACTGAAAAAAATCAGTATTAGTAGAGAAATAGTGTTGGGGAAATTGATGGGATTGAAGGCCGATAAATCCCCTGGGCCTGATGGTATGCATGCCAGAGTACTTAAGGAAGTGGCCCTAGAAGTAGTGGATGCATTAGTGGTTAGCTTCCAAGATTCTATAGATTCTGGAACAGTTCCTACAGATTGGGGCGTAGCTAATGTAACCCCACTATTTAAAAAGGGAGGTAGAGAGAAAGCAGGGAATTATAAACCAGTCAGCCTGATGTCGGTAGTGGGGAAAATTCTAGAGTCCATTATCAAAGATTTTATAGCAGAGCACTTAGAGAACAGTGGTAGAATCGGGCAGAATCAGCATGGATTTACGACAGGGAAATCATGCTTGACAAATCTACTAGAATTCTTCGAGGATGTAACTAGTAGAGTTGATGAGGGGGAGCCAGTGGATGTGGTTTATTTGGACTTTCAGAAGGCTTTCGACAAAGTCCCACATAAGAGATTAGCATGTATTGCGATAGATAGAAAATTGGTTGGCGGACAGGAAACAAAGAGGAAGGATAAATGCATCTTTTTCTGAATGGCAGGCAGTGACTAGTGGGGTACTGCAGGGATCTGTGCTAGGACCCCAACTATTCACAATATACATTGATGATTTAGATGAGGGAACTAAATGTAATATCTCTAAATTTGCAGATGATACAAAACTGGGTGGGAGGGTGAGTTGTGTGGAGGATGCAGCGAGGCTTCAGGGTGACTTGGACAAGTTGAGTGAGTGGGCTAATGCATGGCAGCTGCAATATAATGTGGATAAATGTGAGGTTATCCACTTTGGTCGCAAAAACAGGAAGGCAGATTATTATCTGAACGGCTACAAACTGAGAGAGGGGAATATGCAGCGAGACCAGGGTGTTCTCGTACACCAGTCACTGAAGGTAAGCAGGCGGTAAAAAAGGCAAATGGTATGTTGGTCTTCATAGTGAGAGAATTCGAGTACAGAAGCAGGGATGCCTTGCTACAATTATACAGGGCCTTGGTAAGGCCACACCTGGAATATTGTGTGCAGTTTTGGTCTCCTTATCTGAGGAAGGATGTTCTTGCTATAGAGGGAGTGCAGCGAAGGTTTACCAGACTGATTCCTGGGATGGTTGGACTGACGTATGAGGAGAGATTGAGTTGGTTAGGATTATATTCGCTGGAGTTCAGAAGAGTGAGGGCAGTTTTTATAAAAACCTATAAAATTCAAATAGGACTTGACAGGGTAGATGCAGGAAGGATGTTCCCGATGGTCGGGGAGTTCAGAACTAGGGGTCATAGTCGAAGGATACGGGGTAAACCTTTCAGGACTGAGATGAGGAGAAATTTCTTCACCCAGAGAGTGGTGAGCCTGTGGAATTTACTACCACAGAAAGCAGTTGAGGCCAAAACATTGTATGTTTTCAAGAAGGAGTGAGATATCGCTCTTGGGTCAAAAAGGATCAAAGGGTATGGGGCGAAAGCCAGAACAGGCTACTGAGTTGGATGATCAGCTATGATCATAATGAATGGCGGAGTAGGCTTGAAGGGCCGAATGGTCTACTCCTGCTCCTATTTTCTATGTTTCTATGGGTGCAGCTCCAACACCAAAGAAGCTCGACACCATCCAGGACAAAGCAGCCCACTTGATTGGCACCCCATCGACAAACATTCACTCCCTCCACCACCGACACACAGTGGCAGCAGTGTGTACCATCTACAAGATGCACTGTAGCAACTCACCAAGGCTCCTTAGGCAGCACCTTCCAAACCCACGACCTCTACCACCGAGAAGGACAAGGGGAGCAGATACATGGAAACACCACCACCTGCAAGTTCCCCTCCAAAGAACAAAGAACAGTACAGCACAGGAACAGGCCATTCGGCCCTCCAAGCCTGCGCCGATCTTGATGCCTGCCCAAACTAAAACCTTCTGCACTTCCGGGGACCGTATCCCTCTGTTCCCATCCTATTCATATATTTGTCAAGATGCCTCTTAAACGTCATTATCGTACCTGCTTCCACCACCTCCCCCGGCAGCAAGATCCAGGCACTCACCACCCTCTGTGTAAAGAACTTGCCTCGCACATCTCCTCTAAACTTTGCCCCTCTCACCTTAAACCTATGTCCCCTAGGACTCTTCCACCTTGGGAAAAAGCTTCTGACTATCCATTCTGTCCATGCTGCTCATAAGTTTGTAAACCTCTATCATGTCGCCCCTCCACCTCTGACGTTCCAGTGAAAACAATCTGAGTTTATCCAACCTCTCCTCATAG
The DNA here is from genome assembly GCF_036365525.1 of Heterodontus francisci. Lineage (NCBI taxonomy): Eukaryota > Metazoa > Chordata > Chondrichthyes > Heterodontiformes > Heterodontidae > Heterodontus > Heterodontus francisci. Next base: position 36,933,681 of record NC_090409.1, on the reverse strand, counting down.
CTAATGCCCTCCAGACCAGGCAACATCCTGGTAAACCTCCTCTGTACCCTCTCCAAAGCCTCCACGTCCTTCTGGTAGTGTGGCGACCAGAATTGCACACAATATTCTAAGTGTAGCCTAACTAAAGTTCTGTACAGCTGCAGCATGACTTGCCAATTTTTATACTCTATGTCCCGACCGATGAAGGCAAGCATGCCGTATGCCTTCTTGACTACCTTATCCACCTGCGTTGCCACTTTCAGTGACCTGTGGACCTATACGCCCAGATCTCTCTGCCTGTCAATACTCCTAAGGGTTCTGCCATTTACTGTATACTTCCCACCTGCATTAGATCTTCCAAAATGCATTACCTCACATTTGTCCGGATTAAACTCCATCTGCCATTTCTTTGCCCAAGTCTCCAACCGATCTATATCCTGCTGCATCCTCTGACAATCCTCATCACTATCCGCAACTCCATCAACCTTTGTGTCGTCCGCAAACTTACTAATCAGACCAGCTACATTTTCCTCCAAATCATTTATATATACTACAAACAGCAAAGGTCCCAGCACTGATCCCTGCGGATCACCACTAGTCACAGCCCTCCATTCAGAAAAGCACCCTTCCACTGCTACCCTCTGTCTTCTATGACAGAGCCAGTTCTGTATCCATCTTGCCAGCTCACCTCTGATCCCATGTGACTTCACCTTTTGTATGAGTCTGCCATGAGGGACCTTGTCAAAGGCTTTACTAAAGTCCATATAGATGACATCCACTGCCCTTCCTTCATCAATCATCTTTGTCACTTCCTCAAAAAACTCAATCAAGTTTGTGAGACACGACCTCCCCTTCACAAAACCATGCTGCCTCTCGCTAATAAGTTCATTTGTTTCCAAATGGGAGTAAATCCTGTCCCGAAGAATCCTCTCTAATAATTTCCCTACCACTGATGTAAGGCTCACCGGCCTATAATTTCCTGGATTATCCTTGCTACCCTTCTTAAACAAAGGAACAACATTGGCTATTCTCCAGTCCTCTGGGACCTCACCTGTAGCCAATGAGGATGCAAAGATTTCTGTCAAGGCCCCAGCAATTTCTTCCCTTGCCTCTCTTAGTATTCTAGGGTAGATCCCATCAGGCCCTGGGGACTTATCTACCTTAATGCTTTGCAAGACACCCAACATCTCTTCCTTTTTGAGAATGAGATGACTGAGACTATGTACACTCCCTTCCCTAGGCTCATCATCCACCAAGTCCTTCTCTTTGGTGAATACTGATGCAAAGTACTCATTTAGTGCCTCGCCCATTTCCTCTGGCTCCACACATAGATTCCCTTCTCTGTCCTTGAGCGGGCCAACCCTTTCCCTGGTTACCCTCTTGCTCTTTATATATGTATAAAAAGCCTTGGGATTATCCTTAATCCTGTTTGCCAATGACTTTTCATGACCCCTTTTAGCCCTCATGACTCCTTGTTTAAGTTCCTTCCTACTGTCTTTATATTCCTCAAGGGATTCGTCTGTTCCTAGCCTTCCAGCCCTTACGAATGCTTCCTTTTTCTTTTTGACTAGGCTCACAATATCCCGCGTTATCCAAGGTTCCCGAAACTTGCCAAACTTATCCTTCTTCCTCACAGGAACATGCTGGTCCTGGATTCTAAACAACTGACATTTGAAAGACTCCCACATGTCAGATGTTGATTTACCCTCAAACAGCCGCCCCCAATCTAAATTCTTCAGTTCCTGCCTAATATTGTTATAATTAGCCTTCCCCCAATTTAGCACCTTCACCCGAGGACTACTCTTATCCTTATCCACAAGTACCTTAAAACTTATGGAATTATGGTCACTGTTCCCGAAATGCTCCCCTACTGAAACTTCGACCACCTGGCCGGGCTCATTCCCCAATACCAGGTCCAGTACGGCCCCATCCCTAGTTGGACTATCTACATATTGTTTCAAGAAGCCCTCCTGGATGCTCCTTACAAATTCTGCCCCATCTAAGCCCCTAGCACTAAGTGAGTCCCAGTCAATATAGGGGAAGTTAAAATCACCCACCACGACAAGCCACACACCATCCTGACTTGGAACCATATCACCGTTCCTTCACTGTCGCTGGGTCAAAATCCTGGAACTCCCTTCCTAACAGCACTGTGGGTGTACCTACACCTCATGGACTGCAGCGGTTCAAGAAGGCAGCTCACCACCACCTTCTCAAGGGCAATTCGGGATGGGCAATAAATGCTTGCCTGGCCAGCGACGCTCACAACACATGAATGGATAAAAAACATTTGGCCCCTTGAACCTGCTCCGCCATTCAATAAGATCATGGCTGATCTAATTGTAAACTCGACTCCACATTCCTGCCTACCCCCAATCACCTTTCACCCCCTTGCTTATCAAGAATGTATCTACCTCTGCCTTAAAAATATTTCAAGACTCTGGGCTGAATTTTACTGGCTCGATGCTGATCTTGGTGGTGAACTTGAAAAATGGTGGTGTGCCCACGCAGACTGTCCGTCACGGATCCACTGCCATATTGAGTGCGGCGAGTCACTTTCATACCCACAACGCGCCAGCCCCGCAAATGACGTGGAGGGGGCGGGATTTACGGAGCTATGCTCAGAGTGGGTCAATCGAGGAGGAGGTGCTGGGGCCCTACTTAAAGGGCAGTCAACCCTGAAACCCTGCATTAGTTTCATATGTTGAGCAAAAAATCTTTGAAGCTGCAAATGAAATTAGACTGTGGATTAACCAGTGGAGTTAAAGGACCGCAGAAAAATCTGAAGATGGCAGAGGGGCGCTGCAGGGTGGCCCCAATGTTCAGCGATGCCTCTATGCTCATTCTCCAGGCTGTGCGGGCAAGGCGGGAGAACCTTTTCCCCAGCGATGGCAAAAAGAGGCCTTCCCGCCTGACTTAGGCAGCCTGGCTGGTGGTGACAACGGAGGTTAGTAGCCGTGAGGCCATCTGACGTGACTGGGTCCAGTGCCGCAAGAGGATGAACAATCTGCTGGGCTCCACAAAAGTAAGTGGCACTTTGTTTCATGGCTCCGCTGAACCTGTGTGTCCCCACACAGAGTGGCACATGTGTGCCACCGCTATGCGAAAGGCAGGGAGATTGGGCAGGGAAGAATGACAGATATCAAGGCCTCCTCCCTATTCAATGTAGTTGTGCAGAGAACAGCAAACAGCAACGATATGAGTTACCCTTTCCGGCTTGTACTGTTGGGCACCAGCTGATCTATCCAGCCAGCAGAAACGCATTTTCAGCAAGCCGATCGCCTGCTCAAATGTGGCTCCTGTAGCGCTGTGGCAGGCGTTATATCTCTCCTCGGTATCAGTGGTGGGATTTCGCACTGGGGTCAGGAGCCATGTCTGCAAGAGGTTGCCCTTGTCTCCAAGAATCCACCCCTCCATCTGTGCCAGTCCAGTGAACAGCAACGGCACCTGGGACTGGCGCTCGATGAAGGCGGCATGGCAGCTGCCGGGATAGCAAGCACAGATTTGCATAAAGTGCTTACAGTGATCACAAACTAGCTGCACGTTGAGGGAGTGGAAGCCCTTCCGGTTGAGGTATGCAGTTGGTCACCTGGCGGGAGCCTTGATGGCCACATGGGTGCAGTCTATGACCCCTTGCACTTGTGGGAATCCTGTTCCAGTGTTCCAGTGAACATCAAAGCAGGCTCGAGGAGCAGCACCTGATCTTTTGATTAGGCATGCTACACCCTTGCGGACTGAACATTAAGTTCAATAACTTCAGAGCATGACTGGCCTTTTAAAAAATATTTTTTACTCATGTGGCTGCTTTTCATGTAGTCGTGTAGCTGCTCATTATTCTGCTATTAACAGTCTCTCTGGACTAATGCTTTGTCTTTCACCACAAGCATTATATGCGCTTTGCCTTTGTCCCAGGCCAGCTTTGTTATTTAATCGCCTTCTGCCCTATCAAACACACTCCCCTTCATTTGCTTAAAACCTAATTCTTTTCTAACCTTTGCCAGTTCTGATGAAGGGTCACTGACCTGAAACATTAACTCTGCTTCTCTCTCCACAGATGCTGCCTGATCTGCTGAGTATTTCCAGCATTTTTTTGTTTTTGTTTCTGAGTTTCAATTGCCTTGGTGAGATGCCAATCAGTGCTGTGTGGCTGGATGCCCCACCCACCACAATGGTTCAGGGTTCATTAGCATAACATCCACCTTATTAGCATAAAGATTATCCAGTGGTTCTGACAACCCGCGAGGAGCGGGGGAGGGTCGGAGATGTGATGATTGACATTTGAAATCAACAATTGGAATTGAGCTCTTGGCACTTATCTCATTTCTAATGTGGGTGGGTTGCCTTGCAGCCAATAGGACGCGGATATTTTGGCGGGAAGCGGTGGATGGGTTTCTGCTGGAGCTGGAGGAGGGGAAGCAACAGATTGGGAAATGGCCGTATGCCGCTCGGTCTCAGAATCACAGAATTGTTACAGCACAGAAGCAGGCTATTCGACCCATTGTGTCTCCACTGGCTCTCTAAATGTGCATTTCATCTAGTGCCGATCCCTCGCCTTCTCCCCGTAACCCTGCATATTCTTCCTTTTCACATAATAGTCTAATTCCCTTTTAAATGCCTCTATTGAACCTGCCTCCACCACATTCTCAGGCAGTGCATTCCAGACCTGAACCACTTGCTGTATGAAAAAGTATTTCCTCATGTCGCTTTTGCTTCTTCAACAATTGCTTTACATGTGTTCCCTCTCATTCTTGATTCTTTCAGGAGTGGGAGCAGAACGCTTTCTCCCTGTCTACTCCACCAGACCCGTCATGATCTTGAATACCTCCATCAAATCTCTTCAGCCTTCTCTTCTCCAAGGAAAACAGCCTGAACTTCTCATAACTATCTTCAAAACTGAAGTTCCTCATCCCTGGAACGATTCTCGTGAATCTTCTCTGCAACCTCTCGAATACCATCACATCCTTCCGAAAGAGCGGTGCCCAGAACTAGACGCAATAATCCAGCTGAGGCCAAACTAGTGTATGATACACATTGAACAGAACCTTCTTGCTTTTATACTATATGCCCCTATTAATGAAGCCCAGGATACTGTATGCTTTATTAACCGCTCTCTCAACTTGGCCGGCCACCTTCAATGACATATGCACATATGCACCCAGGTCCCTCTGCTCATACACCCGTTATATTGTCTCTCCATGTTCTTCCTACCAAAATGTATCACTTCACATTTCTCTGCATAAAATTTCATCTGTCACCTGTCTGACCATTCCACCAACCTGTCTATCCCTTTTGAATTTCTACACTATCCTCCACAATTCACAATGTTTCCAAGTTTGTAATATCAACAACTTTTGAAATTGTGCCCTGTACACCAAGGTCTACATCATAATATATATCAGGAACACCAAGGCTGAAAACACCGACCCTTGGGGAACTCTACTACAAACCTTCCTCCAGCCCAAAAAACATCCATTAACCACTACTCTGTTTCCTGTCACTCAGCCAATTTCATATCCATATCTGCTGTCCCTTTTATTCCATGAGTTATAACTTTGCTCACAAGACTGTTGTGTGGCACTTTATCAAGTACTTTTTGAAAGTCTATGTCCACCACGTCAACAGCATTACCCTGATCAACCTTCTCTGTTACTTCGAAAAACTCCAGTACGTTAGTTAAACATGATTTGCCCTTCACAAATCTGTGCTGGCTTTCCTTAATTAACCCACATTTGCCCAAGTGACTATTAATTTTGTCTCGAATTATTGCGTGTAGAAGCTTCCCCACCACTGAGGTTAAACTGACTGACCTGTGTCTGCTGGGCTTCTCTTTACACCCTTTTTTGAACAAGGATGTAACATTTGCCAGTCTCCAGTTCTCTGACGCCACCCCTGAATCTAAGACTGGAAAATTATGGCCAGTGCCTCTGCAATTTCCACTCTCATTACCCAGTATCCTTGGATGCATCTCATCCAGTCCCAGTGCCTGATCAAATTTAAGTACAGTTAGCCTATCCAATACCTCCTCCTGATCAATTGTAAACCCTTCAAGTGTCTGAAGTACTTCCTCTTTCACTATGACTTGCACAATATCTTCTTCCTTGGTATGCAAAGTATTCATTTAATACCTCCGCCATGCCCCCTGCCTCCATGCATAAATCCCCTTTCTGGTCCCTACTCAGCACACTCCTTCTTTTACTAATATGCCTTTTGGATTCTCCTTTATATTAGCTACCAGTCTCTTCTCATACTCTCTCTTTGGTTCTCTTATTTGCTATTTCAGTTCCCCTCTGAACCTTCAATATTCAGCCTGGATCTTGGTTGTATTATCCACCTGACATCTGTCATAAGCACACATTTTCATCTTCATGTAAATCTCTATCTCTTTCTTCATTCAGGGAGCATTGGATTTGTTTGCCCCACCTTTCCCTTTCGTGAGAATATACCTTGACTGTGCCAAAAATATCTCTTCTCTTCACATAGCCCATTATTCAGTTACTGTTTTGCCTGCCAATCTTTGATTCTAATTTATCTGGCCCAGATCCATTCGTACCACATGGAAGTTGGCTTTCCCCCAGTTAATTATTCTTATTCTGAATTGTTCCTTGCCATTTTACATTGCCAATCTATAAACGTTTTATACAATGATCAGTCTAATTGTTCCCTTACTGACATTTGATCCACTTGGCCCTCCTCATTCCAAGAACGAGGTCTAGCAGTGCCTCCTTTCTCATTGGATGTGAAACATACTGCTGTAGAAAATTTTCCTGAACACACTCTAAGAACTCTTGCCCCTCTCTGCCCTTTCCATTATTACTGTCCCAGTCTCTCATCAGATAATTAAACACCCCCATTATAACCACTCTATAACTCATGCACCTTATCTATAATTTCCTTTCAAATATGTCCCTCTACATCTTTCCAGCTAGTTGGTGGGCAATCAGCTACACTAAACAATGTAAGATCATTTTTCTTCCTCAGCTCTAGCCAAATAGATTCTGTCCTTGACCCCACTGGGACATCCTCTCTCTTTCTCTCGAGTACTGCAATGTTTGCCTTAATCAAAACTGCCACCTCTCCCGTCTCCTTCTTTTTCTAATTTCCTGAATAGCTTGGATGTGACCAGATCTCTGTGAAGTTACAGCATCACAAAGCTGTTTTTCAGTGGGTAATGCTCTTACCTTTGGGTCAGAAGGTTGTGGGTTCAAACCCCACTCCAGAAACTTGAGCACACAATCCAGGAAAACACTCACAGTGACAGTGCTGACGAAGGGCTCTGCTGTCATTTGGATGAGATGTTAAACAAGGCCCTGTCTCCCACTCAGGTGGATCGAGAGGATCCCACAGCAGCATCTTGAAAAATAGCAGGACAGTCCAACATTTTTCCCTCTGCCAACATCACACTGCTTGCTGTTTGTGTGAGCTTGTTGTACACACATTGGGTGCTGCATTTCCTAATTTACAACAGTGACTAGAATTAGAATTAGAATTAGAATATTACAGCGCAGTACAGGCCCTTCGGCCCTCGATGTTGCGCCGATCATCTGACCTACACTATTCCATTTACATCCATATGTCTATCCAATGACCACTTATACTGAGGATATGAAAGATGCTATGCAAATGCAAGTCTTTCTTTTCTTTTTGCATCTTCCACATATAATGTCGATAATAAAACACCAGAAATGTGTTCAATCCGTCCTGAATTGTATTCACGGATCCTGCCAGCAGAATCCACACTTCAAATGTGATATTTTCTGGACATCCTGATACATCTTGGCAGTTGACCCATGAAGAAAGAATTGACAAGTTCGGTGAAACAATGCCACAAACTGTTTGTATTTGACTATTCTCAGGATGTGGGTGTTGCTGGCAAGAATCATAAAAAGATAGAATTTCACATGCAGTTTGAGGGTGAGAAACGCGAGCCTGTAATTAGTGTCTCAAAGTTTAAAAAAAGGCAATTACAAGGTATGAAGACAGAGTCGGTTAGTCGTCTGGGATAATAGGTTAAAGGGCAACACAGTAAATAGCAGTGACAGACATTTCAGGTGATAATTCATAACTTATCAATAAAGATATTGAGAGTGAAAGACTTGGAGAAGGATGCACCGTCTGTAGCTAATTAAGAAGTTAAGGATGCTATCAAATTAAAAATAAAGTGATTGGTGACAACGCTACGTCATCAGGATGCGCCGCGGTGCGCACTATGGTGGAGGGGTGGAGGTAGGGGGGTAAAGGGGGGGGGTGGGTGAAGAGGGGGAGGGGTGGGGAGAGCGGGGAGGTGTGGGGAGAGGGAGCATGCAAAATGCAGGGACCAGACAGTTGCAATGCCTGAAGTACGGTGGAGAAGTAGAGAAAGCAACTAGATTGGGCATCCGCAGCTGGAGGGAACGGCTGAATGGAGAGGGCCGGAAGCGAGAGGCCGTAGAGAGCCGCGGGGAGCGAGCGTGCGAAGACCATGGTGTCACCGGGTCCAGGGACTGGCCAGTAAGTCTTTTGCTGTTGTGTTTATGGCGCATGCACAGAAAAAGGCACTCCTCTTCCGTTCCGCTGCTCACCCCCCACTCTCTCCCCTCCCCCCTCTCTCTCCCCCCCCACTTGCCCCAGCTCTCCCCCTCCCCCCTCCTTGACCCCTCCCTCCTTCCCCCTCCCTCTTTCTCCCCCCTCCCTCTTTCTCCCCCCCTCCCTCTCCCCCCTCACTCCCTCTCCCCCTCCCCCTCCCCCTCTTTCTCCCCCCTCCCTCCCTCTCCCCCTCCCTCCCCCCCTCTTTCTCCCCTCCTCCCTCTGCCCCTCTTTCTCCCCTCCGCCCCCTCTTTCTCCCTCCCTCCCCCTCTTTCTCCCCCCTCCCCCCTCCCTCCCCCCTCTCATTTTCCCCCCTCCACCTCTTTCTCCCCCCTCCCCCTTTTTCTCCCCTCCTCCCTCCCACCCTCTTTCTCCCCTCCTCCCTCCCCCCCTCTTTCTCCCCTCCCCCTTTCTCCCTCCCTCCCCCTCTTTCTTCCTCCCTCTCACCCCTCCCCCTCCCACTCTTTCTCCCCCCTCCCTCCCTCTTTCTCCCCCTCCCTCCCCCTCTTTCTCCCCTCTCATTTTCCCCCCTCCCCCTCTTTCTCCCTCTTTCTGCCCCTCCCTCCCTCTCCCGCTTTCTCCACCTCCATCCCCCTTTCTCCACCTCCCGCCCTCCCCCTCTTTCTCCACCTCCCTCCCCCCCTTCTCCCTCCCTCCCCCTCCCCCTTTTTCTCTCCCCCCCCTCTTTCTCCCCCTCCCCCTCTATCTCCCCCTCCCTCCCTCCCTCCCCCTCTTTCTCCCCCTCCCTCCCTCTCTTTCTCCCACTCCCTCTCCTTCTCCCTCTCTTCCTCCCCCTCCCTCCCTCTCTTCCTCCCCCCCCCCCCCCCCCCACCACCGCTACCACTGCTCTCTCCGGCCCCCGCGCTGCTCTCTCACTCCGGCCATTGTATTCTGCCACGTGTTTGTTAGGTTTCATCTCTGTGATTCTTTGAGCAGCGCCATCTTTAGTCCTGGCAGCTGCTGCAGTCGCAAGCTGTGACGTTTTCGTGGCACATGCTGTATTTGCGCATGTGCCAAAACAGCGCCACCTACCGATCGCGTTGTCAACAATTGCGCTCAATTAAAAAAGGCTGCAAAGATTATTGGTAGGTCAGAAGTGTGGGAAAATTTTAGAAACCAGTGAAGTATGACTAAAAAAAGAGGGAAATTAGAAGATGAGGGTAAACTATCAAGAAATTAAGAACACAGTAAGATATTCTACAAGTACATAAAAAGCAAGAGAGTCACTAGAGGAAATGTTGGTGCTTTCGAAAATGAGACTGGGGAACTAATCATGGGAAACAATGAAATGGCAGAGATTTTGAACAAGTATGTTGTCTCTGTCTTCACAGACATAGACCCAAAAACATCCCAAGAATAGTACAAAATCAAGGGGTAAGAGGGAAGAAGGAACTTAAAATAATGACTACAACCAGAGAAAAAAGAACTAGGTAAACTAATGAGACTAAAGGCTGACAAGTCCCTGGACCTGATGGCCTGCAACCTAGGGTGTTAAAATCAGTGGCTGCAGAGATCGTGGATGTATTGGTTGTAATCTTTCAAAATTCCTTAGATTCTGGAAAGGTCCCAACAGATTTAAGGACCGCAAATGTAACACCTTTATTCAAGAAAGGAGGGAGATACAAAGCAGGAAAATATATGCCAATTAGCCTAACATCAGTTAACATGGGAAAAATGCTGGAACCCATTATTAAGGAAGTCGCAGCAGGTCATTCAGAAAATCATCATACAATCAAGCAAAGTCAACATGGTTTTGTGAAAGGAAAATCGTGTTTGACAAATTTTATGAGAGTTCTTTGAGAATGTAACAAGCAGGGTGGATAAAGGGGTACCAGTGGACGTGTAAGTCTCTTAAACAGGGGGTCTCACTTCCCTGTAAACTCCTGACTCTGTACGATCAATGAGACAAAACAAACTTTTGGATACAATTTCCACTTTATGTGGAAAACCTTTATGAATTCACCAAGCAATAGTATATAATTACAACACCAGTTGTTTACTTACACCTGCGCACAAGAGCTTATTCCCAGGTGGCCGCTCCGCTGAACGAATTCTTCCACACAACTTCGTGCAACTGGTCAAGTTACATTCCTGACTGCAGCAACAATGTCTTTGTGGGCTCTGGCTTTATACCATCTTTCTGGCCCTGGTGTCATGACAAATAAGGTAATGTCTCGAATTGGGTTGTCTGATTGGGTTTCCTCTGCCTTATCAATCCCAGCATGGCTATGCAAGACCACTTGCACGTGGTTATTTTCTGCTCTTAGCAGGGGTATCTTAGGTGCATACCAGCAATGGATGTGATATCTGTATCTTGATAAGGCAGGAACAAAACCATCCACATATATTCTGACATGCCGTTGTCTATGAGAGTTGCTGCAGACAGAGTGTCTGATGTTGTAATAGCCTGGGCCACCATTTTAATTAGATGTTCTGACATGTGTGTGTGTGTGTCCCTGATCAGCTAAACTGTTTTTATTTTTAATAAGTCCAAAATGAGCCCCAGCGATGATGTCTTCGGTCAGAATTCTTCTCCCTTCATCACAATGTCCTCTGCACTCCATGCTCCAACCATGTTCCTCCACAAGCTCGTTTACACCACAACTGGTTACATTTTACTTACAAACAGAAATACAAGAAATATTACAATGCCTTAATGCTGGGGTTGTTCTCCTTGGAACAAAGGAGATTGAGGGGAGATTTAATAGAAGTTTACAAGATTATGACAGGCTTATATAAGTTAGACAAGGAAAAACTCTTCCCATTAACAAATGGTACAAGGACCAGGGAACAGAGATTGAAAGTTTTGGGCAAAAGCTGCAGGGGGAATATGAGGAAGCAGCGGGTGATAATGACCTGGAACTCGCTGCCCACAAGGCTGGTGGAAACGAAGACGATCAATGACTTGAGGAAGTTGGATGGCCATCTGAAAGAAATAGACTTGCAGGGCTACAGGGATTGAGTCGGGGAGTGGGACTGACAGCACTGATTCGTGGAGAGCTGGCTTGGACTCGATGGGCCGAATAGCCTCCTTCTTTGTCATAAATGACTCTATAACTCGAGTGTATTTGGTTTTCCAAAAGGCATTTGCAAAGGTGATACATAAAAGGTTACTGCACAAGGTAAGAATTCATGGTGTTGCTGGTCATTTATTAGCATCGATATTGGATTGGCTAACGAATAGGAAACAAAGTAGGGATAAATGGATCACTTTCAGGTTGGAAACTGTAACTAGTGGGCTGCCATAGGGATCAGTGCTGAGGCCTCAACTGTTTACAATCAGTATTAATGACTTGGAGGAAGGGACCGAATGCATTGTGGCCAAATATGCTGATGATACAAAGATAGGCAGGAAAGCAAGTTGTGAGGAGGACACAAGGAGTCTGCAAAGGGATACGGATAGGTTAAGTGAGTGGGCAAATATTTCACAGATGGAGTATAATGTGGGAAAATGTAAGGTTGTCCATTTTGATGGGAAGAATAGAAAAGCAGAATATTATTTAAATGGAGAGACTGCAGAATGCTGCGGTACAGAGGGATCATGTCCTCATACATAAATCACAAAAGTTAGCATCCAGCTACAAGAAGTAATTAGGAAGGAAAAGGGAATTTTGGCCTTTATTGCAAAGTGGATGGAGTGGAAAAATAGGGAAGTCTTGCTACAACTGTACAGGGTGTTGGTGAGACTGCACCGAGAGTACTGCACACAGTTTTGCTCTGCTGATTTGAGGAGGGATATACTTGCAATGGAGACAGTTCAGAGAAGATTCACTACATTGATTCCTGGGATGAAAGGGTTGCCTCATCAGGAAAGGTGGAAGATTCATGGAGTTTCGAAGAATGGGAGGTGAACTGCTCGAAACATGTACGATTCTGAGGGGGCTTGACAGGGCAGCTGCTGAGAGGATGTTCCCCCTCATGGGACAATCTAGAACAGGGAGCACAGTTTCAAAAAAGGCATCTCCCATTTAAAACAGAGGTGAGGAAGAATTTCTTCTCTCGGACGGTGGTTAATCTTTGGAATTCTCTACCCCAGAGAGCAATGAAGGCTGGATCATTAAACAAATTTGAGGCTGAGCTAGACAAATTTTTGATCTACAAGAAAGTAAAGGGTTATCGGTGGGCAGGCAATAAACTGGAGTCGAGGCCCCAATCAGAGCAGCCATGATCTTATTGAATGGCAGAGCAGGTCCGAGGGGCTAAATGGGCCACTCCTGCTCCTAATTCTTATGCTCTTATTTATTTCCCCACCTCCAGCTGCCCCAGGGCAGCTTCTTTTCTTTTCAGAGGTTTGATACAACTGAAAACAGAGGGCAATTAAGAGGCATTATTCTGAGTCTGGAGTCACATATACAACATGTTGCATTTATATAGTGACTTCAATGTAGTAAAATATCCCACAGGAGCGAAAAACTGACAAAATTTAACAATAAGCCACATAAGTAGATATTAGAAGCGATTGCTCACAGAATTAGATATTACTGAGCATCTTAACGGAAAGCAGAGATAGAAGTTTAGGGAGGGAATTCCAGATGTTAGGGCCCAGACAGCTGAAGGCACGGCCACCAATAGAGTGGTAAAGGAAGTGGGAATGAGCAAGAGGCCAAAATTAGAGGAGTGCAGAGATCTCGGGTGGAGGAGGTTACAGAGATAGCATGGAGCAAAGGAGTCGCAAAGGGGCAAGAGGCCAAAGTAGGAAGAAGGCGTGGATCTCAGACAGTTATAGGACTGCAGAAGATGAGAGATGAAGAGAAGGAGGCACAATCCTGGAAAGCAACTGGATTTAAAGTTATGGAGATGCACAAAGTGCAGCTTCTCAGAACATAGGAGTCCACAAGTGAGCCTTGTAACAATTGAACATGACAGCCAGTCGCCATCAAAACTGCACTTCAGAAAGGAGGACTTGAGGGATATTGTATCCAATTGTAATACCTCTCACCATATACAGAAGTGGTGAAGGAACGTTGGCTCAGAGACGGCAGGGAATACCTCCGGCCACCACGATGGTCTCCCCGGTGATGTAGGTCGCATCCTGCGAGCAGAGGAAGCTGACGGTGCCGGCGCATTCCTCTGGCTCACCCATCCGGTGCATGAAGGCCATCTCCTTGAGCCGTTGGTACAAGCGATCGTTCGACCACAGGACGGAGCTGAACTGGGTGTTGATAAGACCCGGGGCCAGGCAGTTGACACGGATGTTGACCGGGGCCAGCTCGTCCGCCAGCACCTTGGTCAGTCCCAGCAGCGCTGTCTTGCTGACACTGTAGGGCCCGATGGTGGGAAATGGGTGGTAGCCAGCGGCAGAGCTCACCAGCACGATGGAGCCCCCGCCTTGTCGCTCTATGTGCGGCACCATTAGCTTGGCCAGAAGGAGAGCCGCCTTGACGTTGACCTCGAAGATTTTATCCCAGGCCTCCTCTGGACAGTCCAGGGTCTTACCCACAAAGGGATTGACTGCAGCGTTGGAAACCAGGATGTCAATGCCTCCATGGCGCTTCAGCGTCTCGCTGACCAGTGTCTCCCGGTCCTCCCTCTTGCCCACATGGCAGACGGTGCCCGAGACACCCAGGCCCTCAGCCCGCAGCTGTCCCAGGGCCATGTCCACGCTGGCCTGCTTGCGGCTGCTGATCACCACCTGTGCCCCATCCCGGGCCAGGCGCCGGGCGATGGCCAGCCCGATCCCCTGGGTGGAAGCTGTGACCACGGCCACTTTGCCACTCAACACTTGCTGCATGCTGCCAGGAAATGGCACTCTGACACTTCTCCCAGCCCAATACACCCGATGGGCGGGGTCACGGCTCAGCCAATCGGAGCCCGATTTCCGCAGAGCTCGCACTCTCCACGTGCCCCTCCAGCCAATCACGAGGCAGCGACCAGCCTTTTTCCGCCCTTTCGGAGCGGGCGGCTCCCGAACTCCAAACGACAAGGTCTGGCGCAGCGGCCAATCAGCGCCAAGCGAAGGCGGAACTTCGGTTCACGGGCTGCACCAAGATGTGCTGATTGGTTGGGAAAATCCGGGCTGCCTGACGGAGGTCGCAGGGTGAAGATCAAAGGACAGCCGACACCATGTAACGGACCCGCCTTTTCACGCATCACGTGGCCCCACTCCGCATCAGCGCTGCACCCATTAGCTGAAAAGACGACGCCGTACCTGTTGCTTTGAACGTTCCGAAGAAGGGTCACTGACCCGAAACGTTAACTCTGCATCTACTTTTATTTATTTTTATTTAGAGATACAGCACAGATGCTGCCAGACCCGCTGAGTGATTCCAGCATTTCTTGTTTTTATTGGAATTTAAATGTTGTGCAACGTTCTCACTGACTTCTCCTCTCCTCAAGTGGTAACTGCAATGTTTGTGCAGCAGCTCTTTCATTGTGCTCACAGGCCTATTCCGTCTCCTGCAAGACGACAGGGGCTGAATGGGACTGACTGGACAGCTCTACAGAGAGCGGCGATGGGCTAAATAGCCTGAATAACTTCCTTCTGTGCCGAAATGACTCAGTGGAGATCCCCGGTCCTGCTGTGCGAGTCTCCTACTGCTGCCTCACCTCGATCACTAACTCCTTTCAGCGAGACCCTTCCGCCGCTTCCCGCCAAAATATCCGCCTCCCATTGGCTGAAAGGGGTCCGACCTGCCCTCCAAATGACGCAATTGTCGAGAGCCCGATTCCGATTGGTGCTCTAAAATGCCAATCATTACAATTCCGCCACGCCGTTGTTCCGCGTGGAACGTCGGATCCGCCGCATTCCGGTATGCTGATTGGCATTTCTGCCAGCCAATAAAGGCCCAATATCGGCGGTATGATGTCACGACGCAGCCCTGTCGAAGTTACAGCCAATGGGGAGCGGCGGCGCTTGGGTGGGCGGGGCCAGGGGATGGGATTGAAAATGCAGTGTGTTTCACTGTCGCGCTTATCAGCCGCTCAGGGCGGTTCCGGGGGTGGTAATGTTACTTAGTGTCAGCGCTGTTAGAATAGCGGCAATGCTCCCTGTTTCCGAGCAACAATCCCGATTACTGAGAGTTAGGCTTTCACTCCGGGAAGTTGGAGAGAATGGGTTGGAAGGAGATTGCAGGTCCCAGTAAACCACTCAGTCCTATCAAAGGTGCTGCCCTGGGTTATCTTGGCTTTGTAGAGACAGCAGTGTAGATTTACCTCATTGCCGCCTCTGGTTCTTTTACAATTATCCTAAATTTGTGTCTCTTCTCTCTGACCGTCCTGGCAGTGGAAACACTTTCTCCTCATCTGCTCTATTAAAACTCCTACATTATTTTAACACCTCTGTTTAAATCCTCCCCCTATCTTTCTCTGCTCTGGGGAGACCAATGGTTGCATTTCTGCCACTTGTACAAAAACTCTGCCAGTGGAGCTTTCAAAGATAAAACCGAGGCCTTGATAAATGCCTGGATGGGACATTGTGCAGAATTCGGTGGCAGTAATCAGCCATTCTCCATCAGAATTCTAAAGGCTGGATTACCTGCCTCGCTGTTTCTCTCACCATAACTGTGTGGGGCTCAGTCCCACACTGGGCAGTGCTCTCCTGGTCTGTGGGGCTGGGTCCACACCAGAACACGAGGAGGACATTCAGCCCATGGAGCCTCCTCCACCATTCAATAAGATCCGCTCCATATCCGTGATACACTTTTCTAACAAAAATCTATTTTTCTGAGATAAAAACAAGAAATGCTGGAACCACTCAGCAGGTCTGGCAGCATCTGTGGAAAGAGAAGCAGAGTTAACGTTTTGAATACGTTTCGAAGAAGGGTCACTGACCCGAAGCGTTAACTCTGCTTCTCTTTCCACAGATGCTGCCAGACCTGCTGAGTGGTTCCAGCATTTCTTGTTTATATTTCAGATTTCCAGCATCCGCAGTATTTTGCTTCTATTTATCTGAGTCGTGAATACTCCAACTGACTCCCAGCCTCTCTATTTATTATTTAGAGATACAGCACTGAAACAGGCCCTTTAGCCCACCACGTCTATGCCAACCACCAACCACCCATTTATACTACATTAATCCCATATTCCTACCACATCCCCACCTTCCCCTACCTATACTAGGGACAATTTATAATGGCCAATTTACCTATCAATCTGCAAGTCTTTAGCTGTGGGAGGAAACCAGAGCATCTGGCGAAAACCCACACAGTCACAGGGAGAACTTACAAACTCCGCACAGGCAGTACCCAGAATTGAACCCGGGTCGTTGGAGCTGTGAGGCTGCGGTGCTAACCACTGCGCCACTGTGCTGCCACACTGTGCTCCTGAGGGAGAGAGTTCCAGATTTCCACCATCCTTTGTGTGAAGAATTGCTTCCTGATTTCACTCCTGGCTCTGATTTTAGATTATCTTCCCTTGTTCCTCATTCCCCATCAGAGGAAATTGTTCCCCAATGTCTGCTCAATCAAATACTATTTTCACTGTTTATACGGACAGGTGGTTGGTAAGCATGTGGCCTCCACTTTTCACCTCCCAATTGACTGCAATCATGTTTTGTTAATAATGTTGTCTTCGTCCCTCAGTGTTTCAGGGTCATATGACAGACAAATTACAGGTTTTCTCATAGGTTTAAAAAAGATAATCATTTTTAAACAAATCCCGAAATGGTTGCATCTTCACCCACACACACATCCAAACACACACAGATACAAGAATAGATAGCTAGACAGAAAAGGGCAGGATGCAAACAAAGTCTAAAGTGATATAAGAGTTTGTGGTTACAGAAAATTTGCATCTTCTCAGGAGAAAAGTCTTTTTAAAGATGCAGGCCTGGATCTTTGTAGCCTTGAATTTATGGAGGTGTTGTAGTGTTCTGGTGGTTACGACTCAGCACACAGCTGATGGTGTGAATTTGGTTACTTTCACAGGTAGAGAGTCTCAAGGTCAGTTTGTAATGTCTCTGCTGTTGTGGCTGTTTAAGTTTTTGTCCAGAAGGTTTCTTCTTGCTTAGCTGGATCTCTCTCACAACATCTGGCTGGAAACTAGCTTTCTGGGGTCTTGGCTTAAACACCGTCTCTCTCTCCAGTGAGGGATTCAGCGATGGTAATGCCTAGGTTGGGCCTAGGGCACTACCCTGAGGAACTCCTGCAGTGATGTCCTGGGACTGAGATGATTGACCTCCAACAACCACAACCATCTTTTTTTTTCATAATTCCTCCAATTCTTTGTTTATTTCATCACAGCTTCTTCCGAGCATGGCACTATAAACACTTCAATTAGATCATCCATCCACCTTCTAAAATCATGGGAAGAGAAGCTTAGTTCATGCATCACGTCCTTGTTATTTAACCATTCTAACCCTGGTAATATTCTCGTAAAATTGATTTGCACCTCCTGCATGCCCAATAAATCTTTCCAGAGGTGTGATGCCCAGAACTAAATGCAGCACTCCATGTGGGATATCACACAAACATAGAATCAAAAAATCATTACAGCACAGAAGGAGGCCATTCAACCCATCATGTCTGTACTGGCTCCCTGAAAGAGCAATCTATCTGGTGCCACTCTCCTGCTTTCACCCCACATTCTTCCTTTTCAGATAACAATCCAATTCCCTCTTGAATGCCTCGATTGAACCTTCCTCCACCCCAACCTAACCCCTCGCTGCGTGAAGAAGTTTTTTCTCATGTTGTCATTGCTCCTTTTTCCAATTATCTTAAATCTGTGCTCCCTTGTTCTCGCTTCTTCCACCAATGGGAACAGTTTTTCCTTATCTTCTCTGTCCAGACCCTTCATGATTTTGAAAACCTTTATCAAATCGCCTCTGAATCATATCTTCTCCAATGAAAACTGTCCCAACTTCTCTAACCTATCCACGTAACTGAAGTTCCTCATTCCCGGAACCTTTCTCATGAATCTTTTCTGTACTCTCTCTAATGCCCTCAGATCTTTCTTAAAGCGTGGCACTCAGAACTGGACACAGTACTCCAATTGAGGCTGAACCAACTTGTTTTTTACAAGTTGAACATAACTGTTTTTGGACTCTATGCCCCTATAAATGACGCCCAGGATACTGTATGCTCTATTAACTGTCCTGCCACCTTCAACGATTTATTTGCGTAAACACCTAGGTCCCTCTGCTCCTGCACCCCTTTAGAATTGTACCCTTTATTTTATATTATCATTCCACGTTCTTCCTACCAAAATGAATCACTTCACACTTCTCTGAATTAAATTTCATCTGTCAACTTGTTCGTCCATTCCACTAAGCTGTCTATGTATTTTTGATGTTCTGCACTATCCTCCACATAGTTCACAATGTTTCCGAATTTCATCTCATTCGCAAATTTTGAAATTGTGCCCTGTACACCAAAGTGTAGGTCATTAATGTATATCACAAACAGGGAGTGTCCTTACACCTTTGGGGACTTCACTACAAAGCTTCCTCCAGTCCAAAAAACATCCATTGTTAATCTGTTAATTGTATGCAGGCAAAGAGTGTTAATTGGGGTCTTAGTTGAGCACTTATAAGCAGACATGCAATGAGACTGGTGATGGGTTTGAGTGAGGAGATACATGTTTGTAATCCTTTTACTCTGCACAATTAATGTGAAACTGAGTAAATATAGGCTCCAGCATTATCCTTCCATAACAAGCTTTCTGGAGTTTAACACGGTAGCAGACGATGGTTGCCTAAAGCTGAAGGTTGGAATTTGGGAAATGTTTTTTGGATAGAAAACTAAAATCTCAAGGGATATTGTGGAAAATATGGCAAAGAGCAAGTACAAATTGTCTGGGTATGACTACACTCTGATGTTCTCTGAGTCTGAACCATATGACCAGTGGAAGAGTGAAGTGGATATGTGGACACGGGTTACATTTCTAACAATGAGGAAACAAGGTATGGCTTTGGTGTTGTCACTTCCTACCAAAAGTAAAATCAGAAGTAAAGTGTTTTGTGGACTGGATGGTCGTCAGTTGGTTACTGATGAAGGGTTGGATCTTCTGTTAGAATTTTTGGATGAAATTTACAAGAAAGATGACCTAATGAATGCGTATGCGGCATGGTCAGACTTTCATAGATTTCGGAAAACAGATGGTTATATCATGGCCTTTAACAGACTGTAAACACTATTGAAGAAATTCAATTTGGAGATCCCTGGTTCAGTGCTAGCTTTTAAATTGCTAGATTGTGCTCGGGTGTCAAATATGGACAGGCTCCTGGTTCTAACTGGGGTTTAGTTCTTGGACAGATACTCTCTGTTGGACCAAATGTCTGTGACCTTAAAAATATTCCTGGGGAAACAGTGATTTCCTACAGTCCTGGTAGAACAAGCAGGGAATTCTGCGGTGACACAAAGAATGGAGAACTCAATGTTTATTAGACTTAGAAATAATCCAGATACTGAAAGCAGGCCGAAGTATAATGGAAGAATTAAAGGCAGGAGGAATGAGGATGAAAGCACCTTTAGCAGGTCTGACTATTACGGTGGAAAACTGAATTGGAACACCAATCATAAGCTGTTGAATCCCAGGAATGCCTAAGGAATAGTTAATGGGTGCTTCAGATGTGACTCAAAGTATCATTATGCAATGAACTGCCCTAAGCGGAGGGGCAGAGTCCTCAAAATAACACATGACGCAGGGAATTCTGAGGCAGAAGAGGAAGATACTGATGGATCTGAATGAATTGTACTAGTCACAAGGAGTTTCCATCCTGTGATGAATGTGTTGGTTATGGATTTGTTCATAACGGTGCTGTATTGGAGATTGCTTGCACGTCGACTGTATGTGGAACTGATTGGTTGCAGTCTTATCTGGATTCACTCAGTAGTGAGGATCGATGCAAGGTTAAGGAGTATAAAAGTACTACTAGCTTTAGGCTTGGTGATGACGACACGTTGAAGTCATTGATGAGAGTAATAATCCCATGTAAAATAGCTGGGGTAAGCCACTTTATTAGTGCTGATGTATTCTCCAGTGAGATACCTTTACTGTTGAGTAAGCCTTCAATGAAAAAGGCATCAATGAAACTTGATATGCTGCATGATAAGGCAATTATGCTTGGGAAGCCAATGAATTTGCAGTTTACCCAGTCAGGGAATTATTGTATCCCCTTAACAAAAGCTTATATTTATAATCAGAGTGTCAGAGAAGTATTGATGGTGTTATGAATCAGAGAGACAAAAGGCAAATTGTCTTAAAGTCACACAGAAAATTTTCTCACCCTTCTTGTCAGAGATTTAGAACCCTATTAAAAGATGCAGGTGTGATTGATGAAGAATATACGAGGATAATAGAAGAGATTAGTGAAAAGTGTAAAATCTGTAAAAAGTATCGGAGGACACCATCATGTCCTATTGTTAGCCTTCCATTAGCTTGTGACTTTAAAGAGGTAGTTGCCATGGATTTAAAGGTATGGGTCAGAGACAAGAATATTTTTATTCTGTGTTTTATAGACCTATCAACTAGATTTAGTCTTTCTACAATAATAAATAGCAAAGACAAAAGGCTGATTATAGACTTAATTATGGAGAAATGGGTAGGGAGTGGTCTTGGGGCACCAGCTAAGTTTCTGACTGATAATGGAGGGGAATTTGCCAATGACGGGTTCAGAGACATGTGTGACAAAATGAACATTACGGTTATGAATACTGCAGCTGAAAGCCCTTTCAGCAATGGGCTCTGAAAGGAATCACACAGTGGTTGATGAAATGTTATATAAAATCTTAGCTGACCAGCCAAACGGCAAGTTGACAACTGCCCTGACATGGGTGGTTCTTACAAAGAATTTGCTTCAGATGGTTGGAGGATAGATTCCCTATCAATTGGTCTATGGGCAGAATCTCAAATGGTCTGCTGTACTGTGCAAGAGTCCTCCTGCTCTAGAACGTACTACAATTAGTTCCATTTTTTTCTGCAATTTGAATGCTTTACATGCAGGACACGGGCTTTTATCAAGGCTGAGGTCACTGAGAAAATGCAGAGAGCTCTGAGGCATCGTATAAGGCCATCTGAGGTGGTATTTAGTTCAGGAGATTTGGTGTATTATAAAAGAGATGGTCATAGGGAATGCAAGGGCCCTGGTAAGGTAATCGTTTGCAATGGTAAGACTGTAGTTACAAAGCATAGAAATAAAACTGTTAAGATTCATTCCTCACGATTAATCAAGGTTGATTACAAAATCTCAGAATCTGAGCAGCTGATATAGGGAAATGAAAGATCTTGTATCTCAAATACTCGTGTTTTTGTGATGAAAGTCCTGAGGCACAGGTAGATCAAGAGTTGGATAGTCATTTTTTTATTATTCATTCATGGGATGTGGGCGTCGCTGGCCAGGCCAGAATTTATTGCCCATCCCTAATTGCCCTTACGAAGGTGGTTGTGAGCTGCCTTCTTGAACCGCTGCAGTCCATTTGGGGTAGGTAGACCCACAGTGCTGTTAGGAAGGGAGTTCCAGGATTTTGACCCAGCGACAGTGAAGGAACGGCAATATAGTTCCAAGTCAGGATGGTGTGTGACTTGGAGGGGAACTTGCAGGTGGTGGTGTTCCCATGTATTTGCTGCCCTTGTCCTTCTAGTTGGTAGAGGTCGCGTGTTTGGAAGGTGCTGTCGAATGAGCCTTGGTGCGTTGCTGCAGTGCAATTTGTAGATGGTCGGTGGTGGAGGTTGTGAATGTTTGTAGATGGGGTGCCAATCAAGCGGGCTGCTTTGTCCTGGATGGTGTTGAGCTTCTTGAGTGTTGTTGGAGCTGCATCCATCCAGGCAAGTGGAGAGTATTCCATCACACTCCTGACTTGTGCCTTGTGGATGGTGGACAGGCTTTGGGGAGTCAGGAGGTGAGATACTCGCCGCAGGATTCCTAGCCTCTGACCTGCATTTGTAGCTACAGTATTTATATTTCAGTTTCTGGTCAATGGTAACCCCAGGATGTTGACAGTGGGGGATTCAGCTTTTGTAATCTATGCCTTGATTGATAAAGGCAAGTGTCCCATATGCTTTTTTCACCACCCTATTAACCTGCCCTTCTGCCTTCAGAGATCTATGGAGAAACACGCCAAAGTCCCTTTGTTCCTCGGAACTTCCCAGTGTCATGCCATTCAATGAATACTTCCGTGTCACATTACTACTTCCAAAGTCCATCACCTCACACTTTTCAGCGTTAAATTCCATCTGCCACTTTTCTGCCCAATTGACCATCTCGTCTATATCTTCCTGTAACCTGAGACAATTTAGTGGGTGATTATTGAGGAAATAAAAGGTCATAATAAATGAAGAACAAATAAAAGTGTTAATAACTGGGACCACTTGGGAATGCAGGATGTCTGTTCCAAAATTATTCTGAGAATATTGTATTAGACAGTAAAGCTCCTCCAGGTCTCATGAATTACATAGAATCTAATTAATGGGATGTCCCACTTAGGAAAGAAGATGAAGACAGGAAAATCACACCACCAATAGGAATTGGAATAACTCACCTTGTGTGTGTTCAATGGAATATATCAATCTGGTCTCCATGTACATTCCAGTGGAAGTCAGGAAAGTGGAGATGAGACTTGTGAATTGATAACTTTCTCTTGAGATGTCTGTACCCTTGCTTATGAACTTTTCAAGAAAACTGAATGTAATAGTCTGGCCACTATCCAAGGCATCAGGATAAGATCAGCTGAAAGTCCAAAAATGGCTTGTATCGGATGGCACGTGATAGCAGGATACCGTTATTAGTGAGCAAAGTTGTTGTGTGTGAAGCAACTAATATGCGGAAATGCATGGTAATCTTACACTGAAGAACGGGTCTGAGACATGCTCGGTTACTTGATAAGGAGCACGACATATAAAATGGTTAATGTGGCTGGTAGAGTGAGAAAATATTTTAAATCATCAAGACATTGACACATACTCCATCGAGAAACTTACTTTAATCTCATCAGGATAGAATTAAACATACTGGTACAGAGGGGTTAAAATTAATGTAAAGAGGGATATGGAATCTGGATTAGGAAAATTGAGGGCTAGGTCTAATCCTGAGCAAGAAATATCCACAAGATGGTTGCAGGTGAACAGGGAGCTGGAGAATCTTTTTAAGTCCATGCATGATCTTTTGTTTGAAGCATTTATGACATGCCAATAATTTAGAATTGAATGAGATGATCTACAGGTGGGGAGTGTCAATCTAACTCGATAGTGATCACATTTTACTGAAAAAGTTCTTGGTGGTAGCTGAAGGGTTTTGTGTTGATGATTCTGATAATTTTTCTACCCACAGTGTCTGATACAGAAGGTAGAGAAACAAGCTTATAATTTAGAAATAGCTAGGTTAGTCAGGGGCTAATTGAGAGAAGTCGGTAAGGATATTTCCTTCTCAAGGTGGGAAGATCTGTATGAAATGGCTGTCTAACAACCTTATAAAATCTTCAGAAAATTAATTGAATATTATAGAAAAAGCTCTCTCTCTTGTTAAGAAAGATTCCAGCGCAGTCAGCCAAGTTGACAGATACAGGACAACGTTGGCCTGTTATTTCTGCCAAGGATATGACTAGCACAGGCTCTAAAACAAGGCATTCCTAAATCTGATTAGATGGAGCCCCATCTCCTCTCTAGACAGTGACTGGCAGAAGGTTACAAATGGTACCAAGCACGAGATAAGGTGGAAGCTGGCTTAGTGGGCATAGTGATGGGCAGAGGAGGGGTTTACTTTGGATACCTCTCCCTTGGTGATTGAGATGGGACACCCACCAGCCCCTAGAAATCAAGTTTATAATCAGGTGTTCGGGAGGGAAACTTTCAGTCTTCTTCAGAAAGAAGACTGGAAGAGAGCTGCATAACTGAGCAGAAGGGACTGCTGCCACCATCTACGGAGACCAGCATTCACTCTGCGTCATCCATCCGTTCGTCCTGAAAGACCGGTAAACTATTCCCACCTGTCATGGTCATATACCTTTTCTGTCTATTTAGCTTATACATATCATATTTTGCTGCTTCTTAATAAACCACTTCAAAACCACCCAAGACTTCGACCACGTTTTTGGGTAATCTGTGTCTCCCTAACCAAATCTTACAATTGTAAAATGGTTACAGCAGATCATTAACAATATTTCCTGGGTGGTGACTTCCCAGTTCTTGTCAGATTTTTTTTTTTGCTGGACATTTTCATCTTAACCAGCTGTCATCCTCACAAGAGCTACTAAGAATGACTCCATGATACGATGCATTTTTGGTATTTTTTCACAGCCTGAAACTCAAGTGCTGTAATCCCTCACTTCAGTATTAATTTACTCAAATACAGCACTATCCTGCTCTTTACTCTAAGTTCTAGCTGCTACTCAAGAGTCTGAAGAAACATCTAAACTGGTTAAACAAGATCATTCACACAGTCTGAAATCAAATCGCTCCACAGATGTATCTTTACTCTCGGACTTCTTATTCACCAATGAGAGATACCAGTTATTTATTGAAAGCAGGCTTTCAAAATATCTGTGCCAGAATGTGTGGAAATGGGACTATAGGACAGACACTGCTCGTAAAATGCCTCAAACCGCTGATGTTTACATGACTCAAAATCAAATTTAAATACTTTAGATATAAAACATTTATTCCCAGGTGACTTTCACAGGTTGGAATGCAAAAACATCATTTTTACGCTCTGGCAAGCTAGGAGACAATAAGCGAAAATAATATAGAACAGCTACCATTTATAGGTGACTGGGAAAGGATTGTTTTATACCTCTTGAGCAACATAATTGTGATTTAGATCCACACACTAAAGTCTAAACAAATGATTTCCCACTAAACAAGTAATGATTCCCACTTTTATTCATGCACTGACCAAGTTCATGTAACTCTCACCACCTGTATCCCACTACGCCTTTTCAATCCTATCTCCGTCTGCGATAGCCCCAGGGCAAAAGCTTTCCCTTCTCACTGAGAACGCAAATTCCAGACTGCCTAACCTCTGGCCCTCCATTTGCGATGATACTTTGGCAGCTGTCAAATTACCTCAACCACACTCTCTCCTCCATCTTTGATGCCCTTGTGCCCAGTGAAACACTTACTGGTTCTTACCTTAGTTGCTCCCCCAGTATGGCCCCTGTCTTCACTCCCTCGAGCACAAGGGACACAAACGGTTCAGCCATCCATCTTCAGACCTGGCTGGAATAGAGAAAATATTATTGGGCCTTGCTCATCTTTGCCAAACCACCCATTAGAGAGCAAAAATATCCTCCCGGCTTCTTTTCTCCATTACCACTTGCTCCAGTTACCTTTCCCTTTGATATCATTCTCAAAGGCAATTAGGGATGGACCATAAATGCTGGTCCTGCTAGCAACACTCACATCCCATGAATAAATAAAAATAACCCAGTTACCTTTCGTCCTATGTTAGTATGTTCATTTTTTAAAAATGAGATATATTTCAAACAGACCGAGCAACTCAAAAGTGGGCATCCATGAGGCGCTATGAGCCATTAGCAGCAGCAAAACTGTATTCAACCACAATCTGTAACGTCATGGCCTGGTATATCCCCCTCTCTACCATTACAATAAAGCTGGGAGACCAAGCCTGGTTCAATGAAGAGTGAAGGTGGGCATGCCAGGAGCAGCACCAGGCAGACCTTTAAAATAAGGTGTCATCCTGGTGAAGCTACAGCACAGGACTACTTGCATGCCAAACAGCGGAAGCAGCATGCAATAGACAGGGCTAAGCAATCCCACAACCAACGGAGCAGATTTAAACTCTGCAGTCCTACCACATGCAGTCGTGAATGGTGGTGGGCAATTAAACAACTAATTGGAGGAGGCTCCAAAAATATCCCATCCTCAACAATGGGGGAGCCCAACATAAAAGGCAAGCGTAAAGCATTTGCATCCATCTTCAGCCAGAAGTGCCGAGTGGATGAACCATCTCGGCCTCCTCCTGTAGTCCCCAGCATCACAGATGCCAGTTTTCAGCCAATCCAATTCACTCCGCGTGATATCAAGAAACGGCTGATATCACTGGATACTGCAAAGTCTATGGGCCCTGACAACATTCCAACAATAGTACTGAAGACCTGTGCTCCAGAACTTGCCCTGCCCCTAGCCAAGCTGTTCCAGTACAGCTACAACACTGGCTTCTACCCGGCAATGTGGAAAATTGCCCAGGTATGTCCTGTGCACAAAAAGCAGGACAAAACCACCCAGCCAATTACTGCCATGTCAGACTACTCCTGATCATCAGTAAAGTGAGGGAAGGGGTTGTCGACAGAGCTATCAAGCGGCACTTGCTTATCAATAACCTGCTCAGTGATGCTCAGTTTGCATTCCGCCAGGGCCACTCAGCTCCTCAACCTCATTACAGCTTTGGTTCAAACATGGAGTAGCTACATAAATACCGTGACTACAAGAGCAGCTCAGAGGCTGGGAATGCTGCGGCGAGTAACTCACCTCCTGACCCCCCAAAGCCTGTCCACCATCTACAAGGCACAAGTCAGGAGTGTGATGGAATACTCTCCACTTGCCTGGATGGATGCAGCTCCAACAACACTCAAGAAGCTCGACACCATCCAGGACAAAGCAGCCCGCTTGTTTGGCACACCATCTACAAACATTCAGTTCCTCCACCACTGACGCACAGTGGCAGCAGTGTGTACCATCTACAAGATGCACTGCAGCAACACACCAAGGCTCTTCAGACAGCACCTTCCAAACCCGCGACCTCTACCAACGAGAAGGACAAGGGCAGCAGATGCATGGGAACACCACCATCTGCAAGTTCCCCTCCAAGTCACACACCATCCTGACTTGGAACTATATCGCCGTTCCTTCACTGTCGCTGGGTCAAAATCCTGGAACTCCCTTCCTAACAGCACTGTGGGTGTACCTACCCCACACGGACTGCAGTGGTTCATGAAGGCAGCTCACCACCACCTTCTCAAGGGCAATGAGGGATGGGCGATAAATGCTGGCCTGGCCAGTGACGTCCACATCCCATGAAGGAATAAAAATTTGTGTGATATCAGCAGATTCATTAAAACCAGTGGAGGTTGTAATTTCAGGGCAGCCTGTGGTTCTCTTTGGGATTGTGTGATCCCAGGAAATCAGGCTGTTTGCTGGCTGTTGCAGGAATTAACAATCTGTGGCTCAGTGATGAGGGAGACTGTGTGTTACACTCTCAGTTAAAAAGCCTCAACCTTTTTTTCTCCTCCAGGAATGGCTGCACGGCTGAATTAAACCTGCATCCACTTGAACAAATCTGTTTCTCTCTCTCTGCGATGTGATGGTAATGGGCCCACATTGACCCCCTCATTCCCCGGTCCTGCTCTCCGTGTCTCCTGCTGCTGCCTCACCTCGATCACTAACTCCTTTCAGGGAGACCGCCCGTCCCTTCCCCGAGCCAGAGAAACCCAATCCGCCGCTTCCCGCCAAAATACCCGCCTCCCATTGGCTGCAAGGCATCCGGCCCGCCCTCCAGATGACGTTTAGCCGAGAGGCCGATTCCCATTGGTGCTTGGAACTGTCACTCATCACATCTCCGGTCCTCGCTGGTTGTCAGGTGCGCCAGATAACCGTTATGCTAATGAGCTGACCGTTATGTTAATGAGGTGGCCTTTATGCTAATGAAGCTCTCCGGCGCGGCAGAAAGTGCTGGAAATACTCAGCAGGTTTGGCAGCATCCGCGGAGAGAGAAACAGAGTTAATGTTTCAGGTCAGTGACCCTTCAGAACTGGCAAAGGTCAGAAAATAATTCGGTTTTAAACAAATGAAGGGGAGTGTGTTTAATAGGACAGGAGGCGATTAAATAACAAAGCTGTCCCGGGACAAAGGCAAAGAGAGTGTTAATGGCAAAGAAATGGGCAGCTCCGTAGACATGCAAAATAGGCACATGGTTAAAACATAAAATTAAATATTTAAAATTATAGAAAAATATTGAAAATAAAATTTAATTTACAAAAAGGGTCAGTCACGCTCTGAAGTTATTGAACTCAATGTTCAGTCCGCAAGGCTGTAGAGTGCCTTATCAGAGGGTCAGGTGCTGTTCCTCGAGCTTGCGTTGATGTTCGCTGGAACACTTCAGCAATCCCAGGAAAGAGATGTGGGCATGAGAGCAGAGGGAGGGTGTTGAAATGGCCAGCAACCGGAAGCTCGGGGTCATGCATATGGACTGAGTGGAGGTGTTCCACAAAGCTGTCACCCAGTCTGCGTTTGGTTGCTCCAATATAGAGAAGACCGCATCGTGAGCAGCGAATACAGTATATTAAATTGAAAGAGGTGCAAGTAAATCACTGAGTGTTTGGGGCCTCGGTTAGTGAGGAGAGAGGAGATAAAAGGGCGGGTCTCACACCTCCTGCGACTGCATGGGAAGCTGCCGTGGGAAGAGGACGAGGAGTTATGGAGGGGTGGACCAGGGTGTTGCGGAGGGAACGATCTCTTTGGAACGCTGACAGAGGAGGGAAGGGGAGGATGTGTTTGGTGGTGGCATCACGATGGAGGTTGGGGAAATGGTGAAGGATGTGGAGGCGAGTGGGGTGCAAAGTGAGGAGAAGGGGAACCCTGTCACGGTTCTGGGAGGGAGGGGAAGGGGTGAGGGTAGAGGTGCGGGAAATGGGCCGGACACGGTTGAGGGTCCTTTCAACCACAGTGGGAGAGAATCGTGCGTTGAGGAAAAAGGAAGACATGTCAGAAGCGCTGTTATGGAAGGTAGCATCATCAGAGACAGAGAAACTGGGAGAATGGGATGCAGTCCTTCCAAGAAACTGGCTGTGAGGAAGTGTAGTTGAGGTAGCTGTGGGAGTCATTGTGCTTCTAATAAATATTAGTGGACAGTCTATCCCCAGAGATGGAGACAGAGGAGTCAAGGAAGGGAAGTGTCAGAGATAGACCATGCAAAGGTAAATATTATTAATCATTTATTTATTTTAATTATTATTTTAACACCTCTGTTTAAATCTTCCCCCTAAACTTCTCTGCTCTGGGGAGACCAATGGTTGCATTTCTGCCACTTGTACCAAAACTCTGCCAGTGGAGCTTTCAAAGATAAAACCGAGGCCTTGATAAATGCCTGGATGGGACAATTGTGCAGAATTCGGTGGCAGTAATCAGCCATTCTCCATCAGAATTCTAAAGGCTGGATTCCCTGCCTCACGGTTTCTCTCACCATAACCATGTTTTCCTCGGTGGGGCTCAGTCCCGCACTGGGCAGTGCTCTCCTGGTCTGTGAGGCTGGATCCACACCAGAACATGAGGACATTCAGCCCATCGAGCCTCCTCCACCATTCAATACGATCCTCTCCATGTCAATGATACACTTTCCTAACAGAAATCTATTGATCTGAGTCTTGAATACTCCAACTGACTCCCAGCCAGACTCTTGAGGGAGAGAGTTCCAGATTTCCACTACCCTTTGTGTGAAGAATTGCTTCCTGATTTCACTCCTGGCTCTGATTTTAGATTATCTCCCCTTGTTCCTCATTCCCCATCTGAGGAAATTGTTTCTCAACGTCTGCTCAAATTCTTTTATCACTATAAACACTTGGATTAAATCATCCCTCAACCTTCTAAACTCATGAGAAGAGGCTTAGTCTATACATCGCATCCTCATAATTTAACCCTTCTAACCCTGGTGAATCTGTGTTGCACCCGCTACATGCCCAATATAGCCTCCCCGAGGTGTGATGCCGAGAACTGAATGCAGCACGCCATGTGCGACATGGCCAGAACTATGTGCAACTGAACCATCGTACAGTTGTGTCTCAGTGGATAACACTCTTACCTCTGAGTCGTAAGGTTGTGGGTTCAAACCCCACTCCAGAAACGTGAGCTCACAATCCAGGATGAGATTCCCAGTGACAGTAGTGAGGAAGGGCTGCACTGTCATTTGGATGAGATGTTCAAACGAGGCCCTGCTTCCTGCTGAGGTGGATACAGAGGATCCCACAGCACTATTTTGAAAAAGAGCCAGAACACATTTTTCCTTCAACCAACGTCAACACTGCTTGGTATTTGTGGGAGCTTGCTGTGCACAAATTGGCTGCTGCATTTCCTGCATTACAACAGTGACTACATGAAGAATTTGACAGACGCTATACAAATGCAAGCCTATCTTTTCTTTCTGCATCTCTCAGATATAATTGCAAAAATGAAAACACAAGAAATCATGTTCAGTGGTATCCGAATTTTATTCACGAACCTTTCGGCAGAATCCATACTTTGTGATTTTTTCTGGCTATGCTGATATCGCTTTGCAGTTGGCCCACTACGAAAGAATTGCCAAGTTTGATAAAGCAATGTCACAAATGCTTTCTATTAGTATATTCTAGGGATGTGGGTGATGCTGGCAAGACCAGCGTTCATTTCCCTGCCTCCAGATGCCCCAAGGTGGTAGTGGCAGGTAGTCTTCTTTGCAGAGGTTTGATACAACTGAGTTGTCAGGCCACTATAGAGGGCAATTATGGGTCAACTACATTATTCTGAGACTGGAGTCACATACACAAAAAGGACTCATAACATTGCACTAGTTCTATAATATCAAACCTGCATGTTCGCATTGAATGGTCATTAGTTACTCTGTGATTGATATCATCCATTAAAGATAAATTGTTGGTTGCATTCCAATATATTAAAACAAAATGAATGGACAAAACTAACATATTAACATATTAAATTTATATAGTGACTCTAACGTAGCAAAATGTCCGATGAAGCTACACAGGAGCGAAGATTAGATCTTAGGACCCAGACAGCTTGAGGCACGGCCACCAATAGAGGGAGGAAGGAAGTGGGGGATGTGCAAGAGGCTAGAATTAGAGGAATGCAGAAGTCTCAGGGAGCTATGGGAAGTTACAAAGATAGCGTGGAATGAAGGAGTGGTGGATGTGTAAAAGGCCCAGAGTAACAAGAATGTATAGAGCTCAGGTGGTTTTCATACTGCAAAAGATTACAGAGATAAGAAGAATGAATAATCCTGGAAAGCAATGGATTGAAGTCGTAAGGAGCGCTCCAGCTCGAACGCTGGCTCAGAGATGGCAGTGAAAGCCTCCAGCCACCACAATTGTCTCCCCGGTGATGTAGGCCGCATCCTGCGAGCAGAGGAAGGAGACAGTGCCAGCGCACTCCTCCGGCTCGCCAATTTGGCGCATAGCGATTTTCTCCTCAAATCGCTGGTGCAAGCTATCGTCCGACCACAGGGCTGAGCTGAACTTAGTCCTAATAACGCCCGGAGCCAGGCAATTGACGCGGATGTTGACCGGGGCCAGCTCGTCCGCCAGCACCTTGGTCAGTCCCAACAACGCTGTCTTGCTGACGCTGTAGGGCCCGATGGCAGGGAAAGGCTGGTAGGCAGCGGCGGAGCTCACCAGCATGATGGAGCGACCACCTCGTCTCTCCATGTGCGGCACCACTAGCTTGGCCAGAAGGAGAGCCGTCTTGACGTTGACCTCGAAGATTTTGTCCCAGGCCTCCTCTGAGCAGTCCAGGACTCTCCCCGCGAAGGGATTGACAGCAGCGTTGGAAACCAGGATGTCAATGACTCCATGGCGCTTCAGCGTCTCGCCAACCAACACCTCCCGGTCCTCCCTCTTGCCCACGTGGCAGACGGTGCCCGAGACACCCAGGCCCTCAGCCTGTAGCTGCCCCAGGGCCCTGTCCACGCTGGCCTGCTTGCGGCTGCTGATCACCACCTGTGCCCCATCCCGGGCCAGGCGCCGGGCAATGGGCAGTCCGATACCCTGGGTGGAAGCTGTGACCAAGGCCACTTTGCCACTCAACAGTGCCTGTTGCATGGTGCCAGGAAATTGGACTCTGACCCTCCTTCCGGTCATATGCGCCGGATGGGCGGAGTCAGCGCCGCGCGACGTGCACTCCCCACGTGACCCGCCCACCAATCACGGGGCAGCAACGGAACGCCTCGCCCCTTTGGCAGGGCGCGGCTCCGGACAGTCCACACGGCACGTGAGCCACAGCGGCGGGGCCCAGCCGGCGCGGCGGCCAATGAGCGCCCAGCGAGGGCGGGAGGTCGGTCCACGGGCTGGACCGGGCGGGCCGCCGGATGGAGGTGGAGCGAGGCGCCGGGAGAAACCGTCCGGGAAGCTGACCTTGAGTAAGCGGCGCTGCTTTGTCACTCTCATCACGGTCCCGCCCAGCCTCAGCGCCGCCGCTCCCCGTTGGCTGAAACAAGTTCTCACCCTGTCCCTGACGCCATTTCCAGCATTGTGTTGCTATTGGCCGAGCGCCATGTCAATCAGGGCATTGTCGCTGGACGCCCCGCCCAATCTAACGGCTCAGGGCGCGAGATGCTCATTAGCATAACGGGAAACTCATTAGCATAACAGTCTCCTCATTAGCATAATAACACCCTCATTAGCATGAGGGTCACCACGAATAAAAATTGAGCTAAAACAAGACAGCAGTAAAATACTGAAATTAAATAAAAATGAGAAATACTCTTGCAGTTCTGATAAAAACCTCATTGTCTGGAATGTAGGATAGAGTTTATAATTCCAGTCAGTTTGCTTTGTTTCTGTCCAGCTGCCGCCAGCTAGTTTTTCTAAACTATATTAAATTTTAGATTCCGGTGAGAGGATCATATAGAATTGCAGAGAGCAGAAGCAGTCCAAAATATTAATTCTATAAGATAGG
Source organism: Heterodontus francisci (assembly GCF_036365525.1). NCBI lineage: Eukaryota > Metazoa > Chordata > Chondrichthyes > Heterodontiformes > Heterodontidae > Heterodontus > Heterodontus francisci. Next base: position 36,900,594 of record NC_090409.1, on the reverse strand, counting down.
GTCCTGATATTGTGCAGACGGTGTTCCCTCCAGCTCAGGCACCTCGCAAGGTTCCCCTCCAAGTCAGTCACCATCTTGATTTGGAAATATCTGGTCACCATTGACCAGAAACTGACCTGGACCAGCCATATAAATACCATGGCTACAAGAGCTAGGAATCCTGCAGGGAGTAACTCACCTCCTGACTCCCCAAAGCCTGTCCACCATCGACAAGGCACAAGTCAGGAGTGTGATGGAATATTCTCCACTTGCCTGGATGGGTGCAGCTCCAACAACACTCAAGAAGCTCGACACCATCCAGGACAAAGCAGCCCGCTTGATCAGCACCCCATCCACAAACATTCACTCCCTCCACCACCGACTCAGGAATGAGACCTTACACTGTTTAACTCCAATGGGAGCTGAAATTACAGTTCCTACGGGCGATCTTTAAGGGAGAAGGTGTTTCAGGTACAGACGAGGGACATTTAAACAAGGGTGAAAGGCAAGAGAACCAAAGCCAGGCTCATTGGATGACGAGGGAGATAATAATATTGTCATGAAAACCATACATGTAAAATGGGAAGTATTCAGTTCATCGGTTGGAACCTTGCCTGAGATTTTTAGTGGCAATTCATGCAGATAACTTTTTTTTAAAGTACACTGGCAGCCAAGATGGCCACTGCAATTTACATTTGAAACACCAAAGACCAGACTGGAGACAATATCACTGACTCAACCTGGCCAGAACAATGGGTGCTCTTGGAGTAAATTACCTCAAACCGCCTTGTCAGAGTGGTCGTCAAGGGCCATCGACACCCATTGGCTTTGAAAGAGCCAAGCCAAGCTATCAAGGAGGCAGCTCTCTCTCTGTCTCTCAGTCAGACTGCCACAGCCGAAAACCAGGGGACAAGGATCGAACCCCCTCTTCTGCCTTCAGGAACCTTGAAAAGCAATTTCACAATTGTGTACGTCGCCCAGCGAAGACTTCAGGACTACAATTTCAACTGAGAACTCTTGGACTGATATACCATATTTAAATTCCATTTTTTCCAGACTCTGCTCCAACCACCAAAGCTGTTTTCCCTTGTTAATCTATTTGTGTGCATGTGACTCTCGTGTGAATGTGCGCATGAATGCGTAGCGTATTTTTAGTAATTTTAACCGGTTTAGAGTGTTAAGAATAATAAACTTACATCTTTCTATTAAAGGAACAGGAGCAAGCGCTCACTGGGGTGGTTACGTTCAATCACAGTGTAAAAAGAATAAACCCTCTTGCGGTCAAATCAGAGAAGGGGTGAAAGTGGAGCCTGAGACCCCTTCCTCACCTGGCTGTAACAATATGATGAAACAATAAAGAGGGTTGTATGATGCATCTCAGGTGAATTCTTCAAGCGTGAACCAGGCCAAATACAATAAGTTCAGAGGGAAAGTGAAGAGGAAAAAGGACAGGCAAAGAGAGAATATGAGAATACAATGGTAGTCAACATAAAAGGGAACATAAAAGTCTTCTACCAGCATGTAAATAGTAAGCTTGGGTGGGTCCTATCAGTAGAAGTGGAGATAGTAGAGGTAATGCATGGGGTGAAAAGGTAGGGTGTACTGGAAATGCTTAGAATGGATAAATTGCCTGGTCCGGATGACTTGCATCCCTGGTTGCAAAAAGAAATGGGGGTGGAGATAGCGGGAGGGTTTGCCGCAATTTTCCAATCTTCCCTAGATACAGGGAATGTGCCAGACGATTGGAGAGTGGCAAATGTGACACCCTTATTCAAGAAAGTGTGTGAAGACATTCCTAGCAACTACAGTTTAACATCAATATGGTTGGAAGAACATGGAGAGACAATACAATATAAAGGGTACAACTCTAAAGGGGTTGCAGGAGGAGAGGGACCGAAGGGTGTATGTGCATAAGTCACTGAAGGTGGCAGGACAGGTTGAGAGAGTGTTTAATAAAGCATACAGTATCCTGGGCTTGATTAATAGAGGCATAGGGTATTTGAACAAGGAGGTTATGTTAAACTTGTATAAGATACTAGTTCGGCCTCAGCTGGAGTATTGCGTGCAGTTCTGGGCGCCGCACTTTAGGACAGATGCGAAGGCATTGGAGAGAGTGCAGAAAAGATTCACGAGAATGGTTCCAGGGGTGAGGAAATTTAGTTATGAAAACAGATTGGAAAAGTTGGGACTGTTTTCCTTGAAGAAGAGAAGGCAGAGAGGAGATTTGATAGAGGTATTCAAAATCATGAGTGTTCTGGTCAGAGTACACAGAGAGAAACTATTCCCACTAGTGAAAGGATCAAGAATGAGAGGCACAGATTTAAAGTGATTGACAAAAGAAGCAAAAGTGACATGAGGAAAAACTTCATGCAGCGAGTGGTTAAGGTCTGGAAAGCACTGCCTGAAAGTGTGATGGAGGCAGGTTCAATCGAGGCATTCAAAGGGGAATTAGACTTATCTGAGAAGGAAGAATGTGCAGGGTTACGGGGACAAAGCGGGGGAATTACATTAGGTGAATTGCTCATTCGGAGATCCGGTGCAGAATCAATGGGCCGAATGGCCTCCTTCTGCGTTGCAACAATTCTGTGATTCAGTGATGAAGCAATAAATAGGGGAAAGGATAGGTTTGAGTTAATTATGGAGGGCCAGTACAGATTTGCAAAAGGCAGATCCTACTTGACTAATCTAATTGAATTTCTTGATGAAGTAACAGAGAAGGTTAATGAAGGGAATCAATGGATGTTGTGTATATCAATTTTCAGAAAGTTCTGGACAAAGTACCACCTAAAACCTGAGGCTCATGGAATTGGAGGGTCAGTGTCAGTTTGGATAACATATTGGTTTACGGACAGAAAACAGTAAATGGGTCCCCAGACTCCCCAACCAGGCGAAACATCTTACCTGCATCTACCCTGTCTATCCCTTTTCATACCTATTGATTGCATCCGGACATGAAGAGGCTCGCAGAATGGGCAGACAAGTAGCAGATGGAATGTAATACAGAGAAGTGTGAGGTGATGCATTTTGGAAGAAGGGATATGGAGAGACAATGCATTCTAAATGGCACAGTGCTAAACAGTGTACAGGGATAGAGGGACCTGTGGCTTCATATGCATAGACCATTGAAGGTGCAAGGACATGTTGAGAGAATAACTAACAAAGTATACGGGACCATGAGCTTCATTAATAGAGGAATTTAGAACAAATGCAGGGAGGATATGTTGAACCGATATAAAGCTCTGGTGAGGCCACAACTAGAGTATTACAACCAGTACTTGTCGCCACATTTTAGGAAAGATGTGAGGGTGCTTGTGAGGGTGCAGAAGAGATATACCCGGAATGGTTCCAGGGATGAGGGAATTTAATTACAAAGTTAGACTGGAATAACTGGGGCTGTTCTCCTTGGAGCAAAGGAGATTTGACAGAAGTGTACAAGATGAGGGCAAGTTTAGATAACGTAGACAAATAAAAGCCCACAAGGGTGTTGGAAGAGCAGACGATTAATAGTTTCAGAGGGAAAATGGATGGCATTCGAAGGAAATGAACTTGCAGGGCTACGGGACAGTGGGGGAATGTAACTGATTGGACTGCTCTACAGAGAGCTGCTATGGGCTAAATGGCCTGAATAACCTCCTTCTGTGCTGTAATGACTCTCTGTAGCCATGGAGATAACTTTCTGAGACAACACTTGCATAATTTGATCAAAGGTGCAACATGGAAACTTGTAAAAATAGGAGCAGGAGTAGGTCATTCGGCCCTTCAAGCCTGCTCCACCATTCAATACGGTCATGGCTGATCATCCAAACTCAGTAACCTGTTCCCGCTTTCTCCCTGTATCCCTTGATCCCATTAATCCTAAGATCTGTATCCATCTCTTTCTTGAATATATTTAATGATTTGGTCTCAACTGCTTTCTGTGGTAGAGAATTCCACAGGTTCACCGCTCTCTGGGTGAAGAAAGCTCTCCTCATCTCAGTCCTAAATGGCTTACCCCTTATCCTCAGACTGTGACCCCCGATCCTGGAATCCCCTGCCATTGGGAACATCCTTCTTGAATCTAGTCTGTCCAGTCCTATTAGAATTTTGTAGGTTTCTATGAGATCCCCTCTCATTCTTCTAAACTCTGGCGAATACAAGCCTAATCGACCCAATCTCTCTTCATATGTCAGTCCTGCCATCCTAGGAATCAGTCTGGTGAACCTTCGCTGCACTTTCTCCATAGCAAGAACATCCTTCCTCAGATAAGGGGACCAAAACTGCAACTGTGTCGTTGATAAGCACAGTCACAACATTCTGTGCAGCTGGCAGCCTGCCTTGGCAGTGTAAGAATGGGCTGTTCAATAACCACAAGAGGCAATGGGGTTGCCATCTTGACTCTGAGCTTCAAAAGCTTCTTTCTGAACTGCCTCCAGCCATTAGGCCATAGCATGTTGGGTGTTTATAACACCAGGACAAAACCCTGGGACCAATTTCTCCCCATTCTAATATGATCTGGGAACAGATCAGTGGTAGCATCCCCTGAGCACATGTGAAGGCTAAGGTAGAGGCCATCGGAGGCCCATTGCCTAACCAGAAATCTGGACCATGCAGGAACTCAGAGGCGAGAAGGGGTGCCCGCTGTGGTGTTTTAATTGTAACTGCCTGGGCCACTATGCCCGTGACTGCAGCAATAGGTACATTGAGGAGGCTGACAGTAACAGCGAGCCCTGCCTTCCCACTACTACTGTACAGCTGAGTCCTGATCCTGTCAAGCAGTGGCTGGAGAGGATAGAGGCAGCAATACAGACTATGCGAATTAGTAACAGAGCTTGGCCGGTTGCTGCAGTGTATCAGGAACCTGGGAAAACAACTCCAGACCCACATTGACTCCAGCAGGCTTCTCCCGGAGAGATAGTTTCTCTTCTCTGATACAATGGTAGTAGGAGACTGGTAGTCTGCACTGTTGATACGGCAGGCCATGAAGAATTAACATCACTTGAGTCTGACTCCTGCACAACCATCATTCATGATCTCCACCCTGGACCTACAAAGGGCGTGCTCCAAGTTTTATCAGGCTTTGCAGAAGACTACGGACCAGCCACCTCTGATGATCCTGAGGTACAGGCGATTCTTGAATCTGTGCCAGGTGTATTCACAACTCATAAACATGATTGTGGAAACATGAGCAAACTCAAAGATATTAGCAGACTGGTGCATGCTCCCATGAAGCAGTACTCTTGCTCAGCTGAGAGTATATGGTATATTCAAGCCATTGTCAAGTCACTGTTAAAGCAGCCTGTAGTTCGCAAACATCAGAAATTGAAAAATCAGTTTGAGGAAGAAACTAATAAGTTTGCAGAAAATTCAAGTTAAATCTAAAATGTCTTCCCTGAAGAAAATGTTTTCCTTTGAAGTTGACAATGTTACTACTGCTTTTTGATATTTTCAATCCAAGAATGAAAAAAAACTTGTGCATTATTGTAATGAACTCGTGCTATGCCGAATGATGATTTTTTTAATCCTTCGGTTGGCAACATGAATAAAACTTTCAAAGAAACAGGAGACAAAAAGCTGATAAAAGACCACGGCTAGCAGCTAAAATGGCCACCGTAATGTGCATCTGAATACCCTACATTCCAATGTATCGAGGTGGAGCTGTTGGTCTGGTAAATCTCCAACTAGAACAATGGCCTGAGAATTTTGAATGGGCTACCTGCCTTTCATTTTTTTTATTTATTTAGAGATACAGCACTGAAACAGGCCCTTCGGCCCACCCAGTCTGTACCGACCAACAACCACCCATTTATACTAACCCTACAGTAATCCCTTATTCCCTATCACCTACCTACACTAGGGGCAATTTACAATGGCCAATTTACCTATCACCTGCAAGTCTTTGGCTGTGGGAGGAAATCTGGAGCACCCGGGAGAAACCCACGCAGACACAGGGAGAACTTGCAAACTCCACACAGGCAGTACCCAGAATCGAACCCGGGTCCCTGGAGCTGTGAGGCTGCAGTGCTAACCACTGTGCTACTGTGCCGCCCATAACAAGATATTAAAGGGCATCTTGGAACATTAACGCTGGTGGAGACAGACCACTGAAAGGGTATCACTTAAACAATGGACCTGAGAGAAATTGGAATTCTTAGACCTGATCTAATTAAGTTGCAAAAGAGAGAATACAATGGGCCATCATGTGACAGACTCTCCAGCTGTATGAAACTAGCTGCTCCTTCTTTCCACAGACAGACAAGCACCTGAGCTTGACCAGTGAAGGATCCAAGTGGGGTCTTCCTCTCTCTCCTCTCTCCAGGTGACCTTGCAAGTTTGAACCCTGCCTCCTGGCTGCTACCATCGAAGACTATCATTGCTGCAGAAAAAGACCCTGGGAAGAAAACCATCTGCATCACTGTCCCCAAAAAAACCCTGAACCAGTGAACCACATCTACCAGCCAGGAACTGCAGGACCACCGAGTTCAGCAAGAAGACAAATGAATTACCAGACTTTACAGACTTTTATTTGTTCTGGACTCTAATCCAACCAAACTATTCTTCTGCACTCTGCAATCTGTTTGTGTGTGTGTGATTCTCATGTGTGTATGTGAGTGTGTGTTTGTAAGTTGGAGCGTAGTTTATTATTTTACTTAGATTAGGTTTTGGTTTTAAGTACAATAAACTAACCTCTTGTTTAAATTCAAGAAAATCTGTCTCATTGGTTCCTGTTATGTTCATAGCACATAAAGGGTTAAACACTCACTGAATTAGTTTGCATATCCATTGTTTAAAAGAAATAAACCTTGTTGTGGTCAAACAAGGAAAGGCACAAGCAGGGAGCCTTTCGACCCTTCCTCACCTGATTGTAACAATGTTTAAAAAGATACCAAGACTTGGTGTTTGGGTTGCCTTATTTCCAGAAGAAAAAAGTTATGCAAAGTGATGCAATTGTGTGCATTTGAGAATGTTTTCTCCACCTTTTTGCAAACAAGGAGCAAAGTTAACCATTTCCACTGACAGCTTTATTTTTAATTCGCACATAATTTTTGTATCATTGTGTAAATTTATAAATCGGGCATTATTATGGCCACTATTGATTCTTTGTGTGTTTTTCAATAGGTGACAATGGTTTCTAGGACCACATGAGTACTGATACTGCAGCAAGAAATTCAGCAGGTTTTTCAAGAATTGATGAACTTATCTGCGGACATCAAATGTCACAGCATGGTGATGATTTGGATGAAACGTTTTGCCTTTAAAAGACTTGCCTTTAACCCATTCAGGCCATTTGTTATCTTCCAAGACAAAGTGCTTGAGAAGGAGAGATGTAGAAGTTATCTCTAAACTAGCACTTCTGTCGTGATGTAAAACACCATGTAAAACCACCAAGCCTGGGCATCATTTGAATCAGTAAAATAAAGTGACATGAGTTGCCATTTCAAGCACTCATAGGGAAAATTTGCCTGCAGTTAAAGGGAATAATCAAATATTGACTGGAAAAAAAACTATTGAAAAGCAGTCTAGGTGGTTCTCAAGTATCAAAAAAAAGGGTTCTTTTGGGAGAACAAATTGAACATTGAGAAAACCTGTCAGCCCAACAACACTGCTATTTGAGTTTGGGATAATTTTAAAATGATAAAACGTTAGGCACAATTTAGTGAGTTACTTTTGAGAAAATAAAAGGTCATAATAAAAAAAGAACAAAAAAAACTGTTGATAACTGGGACCACTTGAGAAAGTATGATTTTTGTTCTAAAGATATTCTGAGAATATTGTATTAGACAGTCAAGTTCCTCCAGGCCTCATGAATAAGCTAGAATGGTAATTAATGGGATGTCCCACTTAGGAGAGAAGATGAAAAATTACACAACCAATGGGAATTGGAATTACTCACCTTGTGTGTGTTCAATGGAATATATCAATCTGGTCTCCATGTACATTCTAGTGAAAGTCAGGAAAGTGTAGATGAGACTTGTGAATTGATAGCTTTCTCTTGGCGATGTCTGCATCCTTGCTTATGAACATTTTAAGAAAACTGCATTTGATAGGCTACTATTCAAAGATAAAAGCAAAATACTGCGGATGCTGGAAATCTGAAACAAAAACAAGAAATGCTGGAATCACTCAGCAGGTCTGGCAGCATCTGTGGAAAGAGAAGCAGAGTTAACGTTTCGGGTCAGCGCCCCTTCTTCGGAACTGACAAATATTAGAAAAGTCACAGATTGTAAACAAGTGAGGTGGGGGTGGGGCAAGAGATAACAAAGGAGAAGGTGCAGATTGGACAAGGCCACATAGCTGACCAAAAGGTCACGGAGCAAAGGCAAACAACATGTTAATGGTGTGTTGAAAGACAAAGCATTAGTACAGACTCAGACCAAAGAAGTTGCATCATTCCAAGCAGAAGGGCCACCCGCGCATCAACACGAGCAGAATTTCTCACCCACAGCTGTTACAAAAATTTCTAAATTCACTTGTAACAGCCCTTCAAAACACTCCCACAGGGGATGCTGAGACCAAGTGGGCCCACATCAGAGACGCCATTTTTGAGTCAGCTTTGACCACCTACGGCAAAAGTGCGAAGAGAAATGCAGACTGGTTTCAATCTCATAATGAAGAGCTGGAACCTGTCATAGCCGCTAAGCGCATTGCACTTTTGAACTACAAGAAAGCCCCCAGCGATTTAACATCCGCAGCACTTAAAGCAGCCAGAAGTACTGCACAAAGAACAGCTAGGCGTTGCGCAAACGACTACTGGCAACACCTATGCAGTCATATTCAGCTGGCCTCAGACACCGGAAACATCAGAGGAATGTATGATGGCATGAAGAGAGCTCTTGGGCCAACCATCAAGAAGATCACCCCCCTCAAATCTAAATCGGGGGACATAATCACTGACCAACGCAAACAGATGGACCGCTGGGTTGAGCACTACCTAGAACTGTACTCCAGGGAGAATGCTGTCACTGAGACTGCCCTCAATGCAGCCCAGCCTCTACCAGTCATGGATGAGCTGGACATACAGCCAACCAAATCGGAACTCAGTGATGCCATTGATTCCCTAGCCAGCGGAAAAGCCCCTGGGAAGGACAGCATTACCCCTGAAATAATCAAGAGTGCCAAGCCTGCTATACTCTCAGCACTACATGAACTGCTATGCCTGTGCTGGGACGAGGGAGCAGTACCCCAGGACATGCGCGATGCCAACATCATCACCCTCTATAAAAACAAAGGTGACCGCGGTGACTGCAACAACTACCGTGGAATCTCCCTGCTCAGCATAGTGGGGAAAGTCTTTGCTCGAGTCGCTCTGAACAGGCTCCAGAAGCTGGCCGAGCGCGTCTACCCTGAGGCACAGTGTGGCTTTCGTGCAGAGAGATCGACTATTGACATGCTGTTCTCCCTTCGTCAGATACAGGAGAAATGCCGTGAACAACAGATGCCCCTCTACATTGCTTTCATTGATCTCACCAAAGCCTTTGACCTCGTCAGCAGACGTGGTCTCTTCAGACTACTAGAAAAGATCGGATGTCCACCAAAGCTACTAAGTATCATCACCTCATTCCATGACAATATGAAAGGCACAATTCAACATGGTGGCTCCTCATCAGAGCCCTTTCCTATCCTGAGTGGTGTGAAACAGGGCTGTGTTCTCGCACCCACACTTTTTGGGATTTTCTTCTCCCTGCTGCTTTCACATGCGTTCAAATCCTCTGAAGAAGGAATTTTCCTCCACACAAGATCAGGGGGCAGGTTGTTCAACCTTGCCCGTCTAAGAGCGAAGTCCAAAGTACGGAAAGTCCTCATCAGAGAACTCCTCTTTGCTGACGATGCTGCTTTAACATCTCACACTGAAGAATGCCTGCAGAGTCTCATCGACAGGTTTGCGTCTGCCTGCAATGAATTTGGCCTAACCATCAGCCTCAAGAAAACGAACATCATGGGGCAGGATGTCAGAAATGCTCCATCCATCAATATTGGCGACCACGCTCTGGAAGTGGTTCAAGAGTTCACCTACCTAGGCTCAACTATCACCAGTAACCTGTCTCTAGATGCAGAAATCAACAAGCGCATGGGTAAGGCTTCCACTGCTATGTTCAGACTGGCCAAGAGAGTGTGGGAAAATGGCGCACTGACACGGAACACAAAAGTCCGAGTGTATCAGGCCTGTGTCCTCAGTACCTTGCTCTACGGCAGCGAGGCCTGGACAACGTATGCCAGCCAAGAGCGACGTCTCAATTCATTCCATCTTCGCTGCCTTCGGAGAATACTTGGCATCAGGTGGCAGGACTATATCTCCAACACAGAAGTCCTTGAAGCGGCCAACATCCCCAGCTTATACACACTACTGAGTCAGCGGCGCTTGAGATGGCTTGGCCATGTGAGCCGCATGGAAGATGGCAGGATCCCCAAAGACACATTGTACAGCGAGCTCGCCACTGGTATCAGACCCACCGGCCGTCCATGTCTCCGTTATAAAGACGTCTGCAAACGCGACATGAAATCGTGTGACATTGATCACAAGTCGTGGGAGTCAGTTGCCAGCATTCGCCAGAGCTGGCGGGCAGCCATAAAGACAGGGCTAAATTGTGGCGAGTCGAAGAGACTTAGTAGTTGGCAGGAAAAAAGACAGAGGCGCAAGGGGAGAGCCAACTGTGCAACAGCCCCAACAAACAAATTTCTCTGCAGCACCTGTGGAAGAGCCTGTCACTCCAGAATTGGCCTTTATAGCCACTCCAGGCGCTGCTTCACAAACCACTGACCACCTCCAGGCGCGTATCCATTGTCTCTCGAGATAAGGAGGCCCAAAAGAATAGTACAGATTAGGTGTGAATATACTGAATATTGAACAGCAGCAAGTGCAAACCTGAAGAAAAACAACCTGAAAAAAACAGTGGGTAAGCAAACTGAACAAACTAAGATGAAATGAAATAAATGCAAAAAAAATTGTAAAAAATGTAAAAAGGAATGTAAAAAAAAGGAAGAAAAAATAACTAAAAATGACTAAAAATGAAAGTAAAGTGGGGGGCTGTCATGCTCTGAAATTATTGAACTCAATGTTCAGTCCGGCAGGCTGTCGTGTGCCTAATCGGTAGATGAGATGCTGTTCCTCGAGCTGGCGGTGATGTTCACTGGAACACTGCAGCAATCCCAGGACAGAGATGTGAGCATGAGAGCAGGGGGCTGATTCAAAGAATCAGGTCCATCTTTTGATAAGATCAGCTGAAAGTCCAAAAATGGCTTGTATTGGATGGCATGTGATCGTGGGATAACGTTATTAGTGAGCAAATGTGTTGCTTGTGAAGCAACTAATATGCAGAAAAGCATGGTGATCTTACACTGAAGAACAGGTCTCAGATATGCTCAGTTACTTGATAAACAGCACGATATATGAAATGGTTAATGTGGCTGTTAGAATGAGAAGATATTTTAAATCATCAAGACATTGACACACTCCATAGAGAAACTGACCTTAAAATAATCAGGATAGAATTAAACATACTGGTACCTGTCAGAGGGAATAAAATTAATGTAAAGAGGGATATGGAATCTGGATTAGGAAAATTGAGGGCCAAGTCTAATACTTCGCAAGAACTATCCACAAGATGGTTGCAGGTGAACAGAGAGCTGGAGAATCTTTTAAGTCCATGCATGATCTTCTGTTTGAACCATATGTATTTATGACATGCCAATCATTTAGAATTGAAAGAGATGATCTACAGGCAGGGAGGGCCAATCTAAATCAATAGTGATCACATTTTACTGAAAAAGTTTTCATTGAATATTATAGAAAAAGCTCTCTCTTATCAAGAAAGATTCCATCGCAGTCTGCCAGGTTGACTGACACAGGACAGTGTAGGCCTGTTAACTCTGCCAAGGATATGATTAGCACAGGCTCTAAATCAAGACAATTCATAAAATGAAAACAAGAAATGCTGGAACCACTCAGCAGGTCTGGCAGCATCTGTGAAAAGAGAAGCAGAGTTAACGTTTCGGGTCAGTGACCCTTCATCGGAACTGACATATATTAGAAAAGTCACAGGTTATAAGCAAGTGAGGTGGGGATGGGGCAAGAGATAACAAATGAGGTGTAGATTGGACCAGGCCACATAGCTAACCAAAAGGTCTTCCCTCTACAGCTTCCAACCTCATAGTCCCGCAACCCAGGACAGCCCGCTTCTACCATTTTGGTCAGCTATGTGGCCTGGTCCAATCTACACCTCCTTTGTTATCTCTTGCCCCATCCCCACCTCACTTGCTTATAACCTGTGACTTTTCTAATATTTGTCAGTTCCGAAGAAGGGTCACTGACCCGAAACGTTAACTCTGCTTCTCTTTTCACAGATGCTGCCAGACCTGCTGAGTGGTTCCAGCATTTCTTGTTTTTATTTCAGATTTCCAGCATCCGCAGTATTTTGCTTTAATTTAAGACAATTCATAAAGCTGATAAGATGGAGCCCCATACCCTCTCCAGGTAAGTGTCTGGCAGAAGTTTACAAATGGTACCAAGCATGAGATAAGGTGGAAGGTGACTTTGGGGGCACAGTGATGGGCGGAGGAGGAGTTTACTTTGGGTACCTGTCCCTTGGTGATTGAGCAATTGGAACAACAAGTAATTTGACATAGGACACCCACCAGCACCTACAAATCAAGTAGAGAAACAGGGTCTGGAACGCACTGTCTGAGAGCATGGTTCAATTCAGGTAGTCAAACATACAAATATACAAATTAGCAGGAGAAATAGGCATTTAGGGAGGCGGTGGTGTAGTGGTATTGTTACTGGACTAGTAACGCAGAGACTCAGGGTATTGCTCTGGGGACATGGATTCGAAGCCCTCCAGGTGGAATTTCAATGCAATTAATAAATCTGGAATTAAAAAGCCAGTCTAATGATGGCCATGAAACCATTGTCGATTGTTGTAAAAACCCATCTGTTCACTAATGTCCTTTAGGGAAGGAAATCTGTTGCCTTTACCTGGTCTGGCCTAAATGTGACTCCAGACCCAAAGCAATGTGGTAGACTCTTAAATGCCCTCTGAAATGGCCTAGCAAGCCACTCAGTTGTACCTAACCGATACAAAGTCAATACGAATGTAACTGGATGGACCAAACAGCATTGACCTTGGCACCAGAAATGACAATGGCAAACCTGCAAAATCCTCCTTACTAACATCTGGGAGCTTGTGCCAAAGTTGGGAGAGCTGTCTCACAGACTAGTCAAGCAACAGCCTGACATAGTCATATTCAACGAGTCATTCCTTACAAACACCATCACCATCCCCGGGTATGTCCTGTCCGACGGCGGGACAGACCCAGCAGAGGTGGCAGCACAATGGTGTACAGTTGGGAGAGAGTTGCCCTTGGAGTCCTCAACATCGACTCCAGACCCCATGAGTCTCATGGCATCAGGTCAAACATTGGCAAGGAAACCTCCTGCTGATTACCACATACCACACCCACCACCCGCCCCCCCACCCCCGCCCCAGCTGATGAATCAATACTCCTCCATGATGAACAGCAGTTGGAGGAAGCACTGAGGGTGGCAAGGGTGCAGAATGTACTCTGGGTGGGGGACTTTAATGTCCATCACCAAGAGTGGGTCAATAGCACCACTACGGACCTAGCTGGCGGTGTCCTAAAGGACATAGCTGCTAGATTGGGTCTATGGCAGCTGGTGAGGGAACCAACAAGAGGGAAAAATATACTTGACCTCATCCTCACCAATCTGCCTGCCACAGATGCATCTGACCATGACAGTATTGGTAGGAGTGACCACTGCACAGTCCTAGTGGTGACAAAGTCTCGTCTTCACATTGAAGATACCCTCCATTGTGTTGTGTGGCACTACCACTGTGCTAAATGGAATAGGTTTCGAACAGATCTAGCAATGCGAAACTAGGGCATCCATGAGGCACTGTGGGCCATCAGAAGCAACACAATTGTACTCAACCACAATCTGTCACCTCATGGCCCGGCATATCTCCCACTCTACCATTACCATCAATCGGGGAGCAACCGTGGTTCAATGAAGAGTGCAGGAGGGCATGCTGGGAGCTACACCAGGCACACCTCAAAATGAGGTGTCACCCTGGTGAAATTACAACCCAGGACTACCTGCGTGCCATACAGCGTAAGCAGCATGCGGTAGACATAATCAACGGATCAGATCTAAGCTCTGCAGTCCTGCCACATCCAGTTATGAATGGTAGTGGACAATTAAACAATTAACTGGAGGAGGTGGCTTCACATATATCCCCACCCACAATGATGGGGGAGCCCAGCACATCAGTGCGAAAGATAAGGCTGAAGCATTTGCAACAATCTTCAGCCAGATGTGCCGAGTGGATAATCCATCTCTGCCTCCTCCTGAAGTCCCCAGCATCACAGATGCCAGTCTTCAGCCAATTCGATTCATTCCGCATGATATCAAGATAAGACTGAAGGAATTGGATACTGAAAACGCCCATGGGCCCTGACAACATTCCAGGAATAGTACTGAAGGCCTGTGCTCCAGAACTTGCCGTGCCCCGAGCCAAGCTGTCCCAGTACACTGGCATCTACCCGGAATGTGGAAGATTGCCCAGGTATGTCCTCCACACAAAAAGCAGGACATGTCCAACCCGGCCAATTACCGCCCCATCAGTCTACTCTCAATCATCAGTAAAGTGATGAAAGGTGTCGTCGACAGTGCTATCAAACGGCACTTGCTTAGCAATAACCTGCTCACTGACACTCAGTTTGGGTTCCGTCAGCTCCTGACCTCATGACAGAACAAAAGAGCTGAACTCAAGAGATGAGGTGAGAGTGACTGCCTTGGACATCAAGGCAGCATTTGACTGAGTATGGCATCAAGGAGTCCTAGCAAAACCGGAGTCAATGGGAATCAGGGGGAAAGCTCTCCAATGGTTGGAATCGTACCTAGCACAAAGGAAGATAGTTGTGGTTGTTGGAGGTCAATCATCTCAGCTCCAGGACATCACTGCAGGAGTTCCTCAGGGTAGTATCCGAGGCCCAAACATCCTCAGCTGCTTCATCAAAGACCTTTCTTCAATCATAACGTCACGAGTGGGGATATTTGCTCATGATTGTACAATGTTCAGCACCATTCGCGATTCCTCAGATACTGAAGCAGTCCACGTAGAAATGCAGCAAGACCTGTACAATATCCAAACTTGGGCTGAAAGTGGCAGGTAACATTCATGCCACACAAGTGCCAGGCAATGACCATTTCCAACAAGAGAGAATCTAACCATCTCCCCTTGACATTCAATGGCATTACCATCACTGAATCCCCCACTGTCAACATCCTGGGGTTACCATTGACCAGAAACTGAACTGGAGTAGCTATATAAATACCGTGGCTACAAGAGCAGGTCAGAGGCTAGGAATCCTGCGGCGAGTAACTCACCTCCTGATTCCCCAAAGCCTGTCCACCATCTACAAAGCACAAGTCAGGAGTGTGATGGAATACATATTACGGAAACATGGCTGCAAGGTGACCAGGGATGGGTAATGAACATCCAGGGGTATTCAATATTTAGGAAAGACAGACAAAAAGCAAAAGGTGGTGGAGTTGCATTGCTAGTTAGAGAGGAAATTAACGCAATAGTGAGGAAATATTTTAGCTCTGACGATGTGGAAACTGAATGGGTAGAGCTGAGAAACTCTAAGGGGCAAAAAACGTTAGTGGGGATTGTATAGAGCCCCAAATTGTAGTGGTGATGTTGGTAATGGCATGAAACAGGAAATTAGAGATGCACGCGACAAAGGAAAATCTGTAATTATGGGTGACTTTAATCAGCATATAGATTGGGAAAATCAAATTAGTCACAATACCATGGAGGAGGAATTCTTGGACGATATATGGGATGGTTTTCTGGACCGATACATTGAGGAAGCAACTAGAGAACAGGCCATTCTAGACTGGGTATTGTGTAATGAAAGAGGAATAATTGACAATCTAGTGGTGCAAGACCCCTTGGGGACGAGCGACCATAATATGATAGAATTCTTCATCAAGGTGGAGAGTGACGTAGTTGATTCTGAGACAAGGGTCCTGACTCTTAGTAAAGGTAACTATGAAGTTATGAGGTGCGAGTTGGCCATGTCAGATTGGGAAACGTTACTTAAAGGGATGACGGTGGATAGGCAATGGCAAACATTTAAACAGCGCACGGATGAACTGCAACAATTGTTTATCCCTGTCTGGTGCAAAGGTACAATGGGAAAGGTAGCCAAACCATGGCTTACAAGGGAAATTAGAGATAGCATTAGATCCAAGGAAGAGGCACATACATTTGCCAGGAAAAACAAAAGACCTGAGGATTGGGAGCAGTTTAGAATTCAGCAAAGAAGGACCAAGGGATTGATTAAGAAGGGGAAAATAGAGTACGAGAGCAAGCTCACGGGAAACATAAAAACTGACTGTAAAAGTTCCTATAGGTATGTGAAGAGAAAAAGATTGGTGAAGACAGATGCAGGTCCCTTACAGTCAGAAACAGGGGAATTTATTATGGGGAATAAAGAAATGGCTGACCAACTAAATGCATACTTTGGTTCTGTCTTCACAAAGGAGGACACAACTATCATACCAGAAACGTTGGGGAACACAGGGCTTAGTGAGAGAGAGGAACTGAAGGAAATCAGTATTTTGGAGAAATAGTGTTGGGGAAATTGATGGGATTGAAGGCCGATAAATCCCCTGGGCCTGATGGTATGCATGCCAGAGTACTTAAGGAAGTGGCCCTAGAAGTAGTGGATGCATTGGTGGTCATCTTCCAAGATTCTATAGATTCTGGAACAGTTCCTACAGATTGGGGCGTAGCTAATGTAACCCCACTATTTAAAAAGGGAGGTAGAGAGAAAGCAGGGAATTATAAACCAGTCAGCCTGATGTCGGTAGTGGGGAAAATTCTAGAGTTCAATATCAAAGATTTTATAGCAGAGCACTTAGAGAACAGTGGTAGAATCGGGCAGAATCAGCATGGATTTACGACAGGGAAATCATGCTTGACAAATCTACTAGAATTCTTCGAGGATGTAACTAGTAGAGTTGATGAGGGGGAGCCAGTGGATGTGGTTTATTTGGACTTTCAGAAGGCTTTCGACAAAGTCCCACATAAGAGATTAGCATGTAAAATTAAAGCGCATGGGATTGGGGATAATGTATTGCGATAGATAGAAAATTGGTTGGCGGACAGGAAACAAAGAGTAAGGATAAATGCATCTTTTTCTGAATGGCAGGCAGTGACTAGTGGGGTACTGCAGGGATCTGTGCTAGGACCCCAACTATTCACAATATACATTGATGATTTAGATGAGGGAACTAAATGTAATATCTCTAAATTTGCAGATGATACAAAACTGGGTGGGAGGGTGAGTTGTGAGGAGGATGCAGCGAGGCTTCAGGGTGACTTGGACAAGTTGAGTGAGTGAGCTAATGCATGGCAGCTGCAATATAATGTGGATAAATGTGAGGTTATCCACTTTGGTCGCAAAAACAGGAAGGCAGATTATTATCTGAACGGCTACAAACTGAGAGAGGGGAATATGCAGCGAGACCAGGGTGTTCTCGTACACCAGTCACTGAAGGTAAGCAGGCGGTAAAAAAGGCATATGGTATGTTGGTCTTCATAGTGAGAGAATTCGAGTACAGAAGCAGGGATGCCTTGCTACAATTATACAGGGCCTTGGTAAGGCCACACCTGGAATATTGTGTGCAGTTTTGGTCTCCTTATCTGAGGAAGGATGTTCTTGCTGTAGAGGGAGTGCAGCGAAGGTTTACCAGACTGATTCCTGGGATGGTTGGACTGACGTATGAGGAGAGATTGAGTTGGTTAGGATTATATTCGCTGGAGTTCAGAAGAGTGAGGGCGGTGTTTATAGAAACCTATAAAATTCTAATAGGACTTGACAGGGTAGATGCAGGAAGGATGTTCCCGATGGTCGGGGAGTTCAGAACTAGGGGTCATAGTCGAAGGATACGGGGTAAACCTTTCAGGACTGAGATGAGGAGAAATTTCTTCACCCAGAGAGTGGTGAGCCTGTGGAATTTACTACCACAGAAAGCAGTTGAGGCCAAAACATTGTATGTTTTCAAGAAGGAGTGAGATATCGCTCTTGGGTCAAAAGGGATCAAAGGGTATGGGGCGAAAGCCAGAACAGGCTACTGAGTTGGATGATCAGCCATGATCATAATGAATGGCGGAGTAGGCTTGAAGGGCCGAATGGTCTACTCCTGCTCCTATTTTCTATGTTTCTATGGGTGCAGCTCCAACACCAAAGAAGCTCGACACCATCCAGGACAAAGCAGCCCACTTGATTGGCACCCCATCGACAAACATTTACTCCCTCCACCACCGACACACAGTGGCAGCAGTGTGTACCATCTACAAGATGCACTGTAGCAACTCACCAAGGCTCCTTAGGCAGCACCTTCCAAACCCACGACCTCTACCACCGAGAAGGACAAGGGGAGCAGATACATGGAAACACCACCACCTGCAAGTTCCCCTCCAAAGAACAAAGAACAGTACAGCACAGGAACAGGCCATTCGGCCCTCCAAGCCTGCGCCGATCTTGATGCCTGCCTAAACTAAAACCTTCTGCACTTCCGGGGACCGTATCCCTCTGTTCCCATCCTATTCATATATTTGTCAAGATGCCTCTTAAACGTCATTATCGTACCTGCTTCCACCACCTCCCCCGGCAGCAAGATCCAGGCACTCACCACCCTCTGTGTAAAGAACTTGCCTCGCACATCCCCTCTAAACTTTGCCCCTCTCACCTTAAACCTATGTCCCCTAGGACTCTTCCACCTTGGGAAAAAGCTTCTGACTATCCACTCTGTCCATGCTGCTCATAACTTTGTAAACCTCTATCATGTCGCCCCTCCACCTCTGACGTTCCAGTGAAAACAATCCGAGTTTATCCAACCTCTCCTCATAGCTAATGCCCTCCAGACCAGGCAACATCCTGGTAAACCTCCTCTGTACCCTCTCCAAAGCCTCCACGTCCTTCTGGTAGTGTGGCGACCAGAATTGCACACAATATTCTAAGTGTAGCCTAACTAAAGTTCTGTACAGCTGCAGCATGACTTGCCAATTTTCATACTCTATGTCCCGACCGATAAGGCAAGCATGCCGTATACCTTCTTGACTACCTTATCCACCTGCGTTGCCACTTTCAGTGACCTGTGGACCTATACGCCCAGATCTCTCTGCCTGTCAATACTCCTAAGGGTTCTGCCATTTACTGTATACTTCCCACCTGCATTAGATCTTCCAAAATGCATTACCTCACATTTGTCCGGATTAAACTCCATCTGCCATTTCTTTGCCCAAGTCTCCAACCGATCTATATCCTGCTGCATCCTCTGACAATCCTCATCACTATCCGCAACTCCATCAACCTTTGTGTCGTCCGCAAACTTACTAATCAGACCAGCTACATTTTCCTCCAAATCATTTATATATACTACAAACAGCAAAGGTCCCAGCACTGATCCCTGCGGATCACCACTAGTCACAGCCCTCCATTCAGAAAAGCACCCTTCCACTGCTACCCTCTGTCTTCTATGACAGAGCCAGTTCTGTATCCATCTTGCCAGCTCACCTCTGATCCCATGTGACTTCACCTTTTGTATGAGTCTGCCATGAGGGACCTTGTCAAAGGCTTTACTAAAGTCCATATAGATGACATCCACTGCCCTTCCTTCATCAATCATCTTTGTTGTCACTTCCTCAAAAAACTCAATCAAGTTAGTGAGACACGACCTCCCCTTCACAAAACCATGCTGCCTCTCGCTAATAAGTTCATTTGTTTCCAAATGGGAGTAAATCCTGTCCCGAAGAATCCTCTCTAATAATTTCCCTACCACTGATGTAAGGCTCACCGGCCTATAATTTCCTGGATTATCCTTGCTACCCTTCTTAAACAAAGGAACAACATTCGCTATTCTCCAGTCCTCTGGGACCTCACCTGTAGCCAATGAGGATGCAAAGATTTCTGTCAAGGCCCCAGCAATTTCTTCCCTTGCCTCTCTTCGTATTCTAGGGTAGATCCCATCAGGCCCTGGGGACTTATCTACCTTAATGCTTTGCAAGACACCCAACATCTCTTCCTTTTTGATAATGAGATGACTGAGACTATGTACACTCCCTTCCCTAGGCTCATCATCCACCAAGTCCTTCTCTTTGGTGAATACTGATGCAAAGTACTCATTTAGTGCCTCGCCCATTTCCTCTGGCTCCACACATAGATTCCCTTCTCTGTCCTTGAGCGGGCCAACCCTTTCCCTGGTTACCCTCTTGCTCTTTATATATGTATAAAAAGCCTTGGGATTATCCTTAATCCTGTTTGCCAATGACTTTTCATGACCCCTTTTAGCCCTCATGACTCCTTGTTTAAGTTCCTTCCTACTGTCTTTATATTCCTCAAGGGATTCGTCTGTTCCTAGCCTTCCAGCCCTTACGAATGCTTCCTTTTTCTTTTTGACTAGGCTCACAATATCCCGCGTTATCCAAGGTTCAGCGATGCCTCCTTGCTCATTCTCCAGGCTGTGCAGGCAAGGCGGGAGAACCTTTTCCCCAGCGATGGCAAAAAGAGGCCTTCCAGCCTGACTTAGGCAGCCTGGCTGGTGGTGACAACGGAGGTTAGTAGCCGTGAGGCCATCTGACATGACTGGGTCCAGTGCCGCAAGAGGATGAACAATCTGCTGGGCTCCACAAAAGTAAGTGGCACTTTGTTTCATGGCTCCGCTGAACCTCTGTGTCCCCACACAGAGTGGCACATGTGTGCCACCGCTATGCGAAAGGCAGGGAGATTGGGCAGGGAGGAATGACAGATATCAAGGCCTCCTCCCTATTCAATGTAGTTGTGCAGAGAACAGCAAACAGCAACGATATGAGTTACCCTTTCCGGCTTGTACTGTTGGGCACCAGCTGATCTATCCAGCCAGCAGAAACGCATTTTCAGCAAGCCGATCGCCTGCTCAAATGTGGCTCCTGTAGCGCTGTGGCAGGCGTTATATCTCTCCTCGGTATCAGTGGTGGGATTTCGCACTGGGGTCAGGAGCCATGTCTGCAAGAGGTCGCCCTTGTCTCCAAGAATCCACCCCTCCATCTGTGCCAGTCCAGTGAACAGCAACGGCACCTGGGACTGGCGCTCGATGAAGGCGGCATGGCAGCTGCCGGGATAGCGAGCACAGATTTGCATAAAGTGCTTACAGTGATCACAAACTAGCTGCACGTTGAGGGAGTGGAAGCCCTTCCGGTTGAGGTATGCAGTTGGTCACCTGGCGGGAGCCTTGATGGCCACATGGGTGCAGTCTATGACCCCTTGCACTTGTGGGAATCCTGTTCCAGTGTTCCAGTGAACATCAAAGCAGGCTCGAGGAGCAGCACCTGATCTTTTGATTAGGCATGCTACACCCTTGCGGACTGAACATTAAGTTCAATAACTTCAGAGCATGACTGGCCTTTTAAAAAATATTTTTTACTCATGTGGCTGCTTTTCATGTAGTCGTGTAGCTGCTCATTATTCTGCTATTAACAGTCTCTCTGGACTAATGCTTTGTCTTTCACCACAAGCATTATATGCGCTTTGCCTTTGTCCCAGGCCAGCTTTGTTATTTAATCGCCTTCTGCCCTATCAAACACACTCCCCTTCATTTGCTGAAAACCTAATTATTTTCTAACCTTTGCCAGTTCTGATGAAGGGTCACTGACCTGAAACATTAACTCTGCTTCTCTCTCCACAGATGCTGCCTGACCTGCTGAGTATTTCCAGCATTTTTTTGTTTTTGTTTCTGAGTTTCAATTGCCTTGGTGAGATGCCAATCAGTGCTGTGTGGCTGGATGCCCCACCCACCACAACGGTTCAGGGTTCATTAGCATAACATCCACCTTATTAGCATAAAGATTATCCAGCGGTTCTGACAAGTGGGGGAGGGTCGGAGGTGTGATGATTGACATTTGAAATCAACAATTAGAATTGAGCTCTTGGCACTTATCTCATTTCTAATGTGGGTGGGTTGCCTTGCAGCCAATAGGAGGCGGATATTTTGGCGGGAAGCGGTGGATGGGTTTCTGCTGGAGCTGGAGGAGGGGAAGCAACAGATTGGGAAATGGCCGGAGGCCGCTCGGTCTCAGAATCACAGAATTGTTACAGCACAGAAGCAGGCTATTCGACCCATTGTGTCTCCACTGGCTCTCTAAATGTGCATTTCATCTAGTGCAGATCCCCCGCCTTCTCCCCGTAACCCTGCATATTCTTCCTTTTCACATAATAGTCTAATTCCCTTTTAAATGCCTCTATTGAACCTGCCTCCACCACATTCTCAAGCAGTGCATTCCAGACCTGAACCACTTGCTGTATGAAAAAGTATTTCCTCATGTCGCTTTTGCTTCTTCAACAATTGCTTTACATCTGTTCCCTCTCATTCTTGATTCTTTCAGGAGTGGGAGCAGAACACTTTCTCCCTGTCTACTCCACCAGACCCCTCATGATCTTGAATACCTCCATCAAATCTCTTCAGCCTTCTCTTCTCCAAGGAAAACAGCCTGAACTTCTCATAACTATCTTCAAAACTGAAGTTCCTCATCCCTGGAACGATTCTCGTGAATCTTCTCTGCAACCTCTCGAATACCATCACATCCTTCCGAAAGAGCGGTGCCCAGAACTAGACGCAATAATCCAGCTGAGGCCAAACTAGTGTATGATACACATTTAACAGAACCTTCTTGCTTTTATACTATATGCCCCTATTAATGAAGCCCAGGATACTGTATGCTTTATTAACCGCTCTCTCAACCTGGCCGGCCACCTTCAATGACATATGCACATATGCACCCAGGTCCCTCTGCTCATACACCCGTTATATTGTCTCTCCATGTTCTTCCTACCAAAATGTATCACTTCACATTTCTCTGCATAAAATTTCATCTGTCACCTGTCTGACCATCCCACCAACCTGTCTATCCCTTTTGAATTTCTACACTATCCTCCACAATTCACAATGTTTCCAAGTTTGTAATATCAACAACTTTTGAAATTGTGCCCTGTACACCAAGGTCTACATCATAATATATATCAGGAACACCAAGACTGAAAACATCGACCCTTGGGGAACTCTACTATAAACCTTCCTCCAGCCCAAAAAACATCCATTAACCACTACTCTGTTTCCTGTCACTCAGCCAATTTCATATCCATATCTGCTGTCCCTTTTATTCCATGAGTTATAACTTTGCTCACAAGACTGTTGTGTGGCACTTTATCAAGTACTTTTTGAAAGTCTATGTCCACCACGTCAACAGCATTACCCTGATCAACCTTCTCTGTTACTTCGAAAAACTCCAGTACGTTAGTTAAACATGATTTGCCCTTCACAAATCCGTTTGGCTTTCCCTAATTAACCCACATTTGCCCAAGTGACTATTAATTTTGTCTCGAATTATTGCGTGTAGAAGCTTCCCCACCACTGAGGTTAAACTGACTGACCTGTAGCTGCTGGGCTTCTCTTTACACCCTTTTTTGAACAAGGACGTAACATTTGCCAGTCTCCAGTTCTCTGACGCCACCCCTGAATCTAAGACTGGAAAATTATGGCCAGTGCCTCTGCAATTTCCACTCTCATTACCCAGTATCCTTGGATGCATCTCATCCAGTCCTAGTGCCTGATCAAATTTAAGTACAGTTAGCCTATCCAATACCTCCTCCTGATCAATTGTAAACCCTTCAAGTGTCTGAAGTACTTCCTCTTTCACTATGACTTGCACAATATCTTCTTCCTTGGTATGCGAAGTATTCATTTAATACCTCAGCCATGCCCCCTGCCTCCATGCATAAATCCCCTTTCTGGTCCCTACTCAGCACACTCCTTCTTTTACTAATATGCCTTTTGGATTCTCCTTTATATTAGCTACCAGTCTCTTCTCATACTCTCTCTTTGGTTCTCTTATTTGCTATTTCAGTTCCCCTCTGAACCTTCAATATTCAGCCTGGATCTTGGTTGTATTATCCACCTGACATCTGTCATAAGCACACATTTTCATCTTCACGTAAATCTCTATCTCTTTCTTCATTCAGGGAGCATTGGATTTGTTTGCCCCACCTTTCCCTTTCGTGAGAATATACCTTGACTGTGCCACAAATATCTCTTCTCTTCACATAGCCCATTATTCAGTTACTGTTTTGCCTGCCAATCTTTGATTCTAATTTATCTGGCCCAGATCCATTCGTACCACATTGAAGTTGGCTTTCCCCCAGTTAATTATTCTTATTCTGAATTGTTCCTTGCCATTTTACATTGCCAATCTATAAACTTTTTATACAATGATCAGTCTCCCAATTGTTCCCTTACTGACATTTGATCCACTTGGCCCTCCTCATTCCAAGAACGAGGTCTAGCAGTGCCTCCTTTCTCATTGGATGTGAAACATACTGCTGTAGAAAATTTTCCTGAACACACTCTAAGAACTCTTGCCCCTCTCTGCCCTTTCCATTATTACTGTCCCAGTCTCTCATCAGATAATTAAACACCCCCAATATAACCACTCTATAACTCATGCACCTTATCTATAATTTCCTTTCAAATATGTCCCTCTACATCTTTCCAGCTAGTTGGTGGGCAATCAGCTACACTAAACAATGTAAGATCATTTTTCTTCCTCAGCTCTAGCCAAATAGATTCTGTCCTTGACCCCACTGGGACATCCTCTCTCTTTCTCTCGAGTACTGCAATGTTTGCCTTCATCAAAACTGCCACCTCTCCCGTCTCCTTCTTTTTCTAATTTCCTGAATAGCTTGGATGTGACTAGATCTCTGTGAAGTTACAGCATCACAAAGCTGTTTTTCAGTGGGTAATGCTCTTACCTTTGGGTCAGAAGGTTGTGGGTTCAAACCCCACTCCAGAAACTTGAGCACACAATCCAGGAAAACACTCACAGTGACAGTGCTGAGGAAGGGCTCTGCTGTCATTTGGATGAGATGTTAAACAAGGCCCTGTCTCACACTCAGGTGGATCGAGAGGATCCCACAGCAGCATCTTGAAAAATAGCAGGACAGTCCAACATTTTTCCCTCTGCCAACATCACACTGCTTGCTGTTTGTGTGAGCTTGTTGTACACACATTGGGTGCTGCATTTCCTAATTTACAACAGTGACTATGCTGAGGATATGAAAGATGCTATGCAAAGGTAAGTCTTTCTTTTCTTTTTGCATCTTCCACATATAATGTCGATAATAAAACACCAGAAATGTGTTCAATCCGTCCTGAATTGTATTCACGGATCCTGCCAGCAGAATCCACACTTCAAATGTGATATTTTCTGGACATCCTGATACATCTTGGCAGTTGACCCATGAAGAAAGAATTGACAAGTTCGGTGAAACAATGCCACAAACTGTTTCTATTTGACTATTCTCAGGATGTGGGTGTTGCTGGCAAGAATCATAAAAAGATAGAATTTCACATGCAGTTTGAGGGTGAGAAACGTGAGCCTGTAATTAGTGTCTCAAAGTTTAAAAAAAGGCAATTACAAGGTATGAAGACAGAGTCGGTTAGTCGTCTGGGATAATAGATTAAAGGGCAACACAGTAAATAGCAGTGACAGACATTTCCATTTATACTAATCCTACATTAATCCCATATTCCTACCACATCCCCACCTTTCCCTACCTATACTAGGGACAATTTATAATGGCCAATTTACCTATCAATCTGCAAGTCTTTAGCTGTGGGAGGAAACCAGAGCATCTGGCGAAAACCCACACAGTCACAGGGAGAACTTACAAACCCCGCACAGGCAGTACCCAGAATTGAACCCGGGTCGTTGGAGCTGTGAGGCTGCGGTGCTAACCACTGCGCCACTGTGCTGCCACACTGTGCTCCTGAGGGAGAGAGTTCCAGATTTCCACCATCCTTTGTGTGAAGAATTGCTTCCTGATTTCACTCCTGGCTCTGATTTTAGATTATCTTCCCTTGTTCCTCATTCCCCATCAGAGGAAATTGTTCCCCAATGTCTGCTCAATCAAATACTATTTTCACTGTTTATACGGACAGGTGGTTGGTAAGCATGTGGCCTCCACTTTTCACCTCCCAATTGACTGCAATCATGTTTTGTTAATAATGTTGTCTTCATCCCTCAGTGTTTCAGGGTCATATGACAGACAAATTACAGGTTTTCTCATAGGTTTAAAAAAGATAATCATTTTTAAACAGATCCCGAAATGGTTGCATCTTCACCCACACACACATCCATACACACACATGTACAAGAATAGATAGCTAGACAGAAAAGGGCAGGATGCAAACAAAGTCTAAAGTGATATAAGAGTTTGTGGTTACAGAAAATTTGCATCTTCTCAGGAGAAAAGTCTTTTTAAAGATGCAGGCCTGGATCTTTGTAGCCTTGAATTTATGGAGGTGTTGTAGTGTTCTGGTGGTTACGACTCAGCACACAGCTGATGGTGTGAATTTGGTTACTTTCACAGGTAGAGAGTCTCAAGGTCAGTTTGTAATGTCTCTGCTGTTGTGGCTGTTTAAGTTTTTGTCCAGAAGGTTTCTTCTTGCTTAGCTGGATCTCTCTCACAACATCTGGCTGGAAACTAGCTTTCTGGGGTCTTGGCTTAAACACCGTCTCTCTCTCCAGTGAGGGATTCAGCGATGGTAATGCCTAGGTTGGGCCTAGGGCACTACCCTGAGGAACTCCTGCAGTGATGTCCTGGGACTGAGATGATTGACCTCCAACAACCACAACCATCTTTTTTTTTCATAATTCCTCCAATTCTTTGTTTATTTCATCACAGCTTCTTCCGAGCATGGCACTATAAACACTTCAATTAGATCATCCATCCACCTTCTAAAATCATGGGAAGAGAAGCTTAGTTCATGCATCACGTCCTTGTTATTTAACCATTCTAACCCTGGTAATATTCTCGTAAAATTGATTTGCACCTCCTGCATGCCCAATAAATCTTTCCAGAGGTGTGATGCCCAGAACTAAATGCAGCACTCCATGTGGGATATCACACAAACATAGAATCAAAAAATCATTACAGCACAGAAGGAGGCCATTCAACCCATCATGTCTGTACTGGCTCCCTGAAAGAGCAATCTATCTGGTGCCACTCTCCTGCTTTCACCCCACATTCTTCCTTTTCAGATAACAATCCAATTCCCTCTTGAATGCCTCGATTGAACCTTCCTCCACCCCAACCTAACCCCTCGCTGCGTGAAGAAGTTTTTTCTCATGTTGTCATTGCTCCTTTTTCCAATTATCTTAAATCTGTGCTCCCTTGTTCTCGCTTCTTCCACCAATGGGAACAGTTTTTCCTTATCTTCTCTGTCCAGACCCTTCATGATTTTGAAAACCTTTATCAAATCGCCTCTGAATCATATCTTCTCCAATGAAAACTGTCCCAACTTCTCTAACCTATCCACGTAACTGAAGTTCCTCATTCCCGGAACCTTTCTCATGAATCTTTTCTGTACTCTCTCTAATGCCCTCAGATCTTTCTTAAAGCGTGGCACTCAGAACTGGACACAGTACTCCAATTGAGGCTGAACCAACTTGTTTTTTACAAGTTGAACATAACTGTTTTTGGACTCTATGCCCCTATAAATGACGCCCAGGATACTGTATGCTCTATTAACTGTCCTGCCACCTTCAACGATTTATTTGCGTAAACACCTAGGTCCCTCTGCTCCTGCACCCCTTTAGAATTGTACCCTTTATTTTATATTATCATTCCACGTTCTTCCTACCAAAATGAATCACTTCACACTTCTCTGAATTAAATTTCATCTGTCAACTTGTTCGTCCATTCCACTAAGCTGTCTATGTATTTTTGATGTTCTGCACTATCCTCCACATAGTTCACAATGTTTCCGAATTTCATCTCATTCGCAAATTTTGAAATTGTGCCCTGTACACCAAAGTGTAGGTCATTAATGTATATCACAAACAGGGAGTGTCCTTACACCTTTGGGGACTTCACTACAAAGCTTCCTCCAGTCCAAAAAACATCCATTGTTAATCTGTTAATTGTATGCAGGCAAAGAGTGTTAATTGGGGTCTTAGTTGAGCACTTATAAGCAGACATGCAATGAGACTGGTGATGGGTTTGAGTGAGGAGATACATGTTTGTAATCCTTTTACTCTGCACAATTAATGTGAAACTGAGTAAATATAGGCTCCAGCATTATCCTTCCATAACAAGCTTTCTGGAGTTTAACACGGTAGCAGACGATGGTTGCCTAAAGCTGAAGGTTGGAATTTGGGAAATGTTTTTTGGATAGAAAACTAAAATCTCAAGGGATATTGTGGAAAATATGGCAAAGAGCAAGTACAAATTGTCTGGGTATGACTACACTCTGATGTTCTCTGAGTCTGAACCATATGACCAGTGGAAGAGTGAAGTGGATATGTGGACACGGGTTACATTTCTAACAAAGAGGAAACAAGGTATGGCTTTGGTGTTGTCACTTCCTACCAAAAGTAAAATCAGAAGTAAAATGTTTTGTGGACTGGATGGTCGTCAGTTGGTTACTGATGAAGGGTTGGATCTTCTGTTAGAATTTTTGGATGAAATTTACAAGAAAGATGACCTAATGAATGCGTATGCGGCATGGTCAGACTTTCATAGATTTCGGAAAACAGATGGTTATATCATGGCCTTTAACAGACTGTAAACACTATTGAAGAAATTCAATTTGGAGATCCCTGGTTCAGTGCTAGCTTTTAAATTGCTAGATTGTGCTCGGGTGTCAAATATGGACAGGCTCCTGGTTCTAACTGGGGTTTAGTTCTTGGACAGATACTCTCTGTTGGACCAAATGTCTGTGACCTTAAAAATATTCCTGGGGAAACAGTGATTTCCTACAGTCCTGGTAGAACAAGCAGGGAATTCTGCGGTGACACAAAGAATGGAGAACTCAATGTTTATTAGACTTAGAAATAATCCAGATACTGAAAGCAGGCCGAAGTATAATGGAAGAATTAAAGGCAGGAGGAATGAGGATGAAAGCACCTTTAGCAGGTCTGACTATTACGGTGGAAAACTGAATTGGAACACCAATCATAAGCTGTTGAATCCCAGGAATGCCTAAGGAATAGTTAATGGGTGCTTCAGATGTGACTCAAAGTATCATTATGCAATGAACTGCCCTAAGCGGAGGGGCAGAGTCCTCAAAATAACACATGACGCAGGGAATTCTGAGGCAGAAGAGGAAGATACTGATGGATCTGAATGAATTGTACTAGTCACAAGGAGTTTCCATCCTGTGATGAATGTGTTGGTTATGGATTTGTTCATAACGGTGCTGTATTGGAGATTGCTTGCACGTCGACTGTATGTGGAACTGATTGGTTGCAGTCTTATCTGGATTCACTCAGTAGTGAGGATCGATGCAAGGTTAAGGAGTATAAAAGTACTACTAGCTTTAGGCTTGGTGATGACGACACGTTGAAGTCATTGATGAGAGTAATAATCCCATGTAAAATAGCTGGGGTAAGCCACTTTATTAGTGCTGATGTATTCTCCAGTGAGATACCTTTACTGTTGAGTAAGCCTTCAATGAAAAAGGCATCAATGAAACTTGATATGCTGCATGATAAGGCAATTATGCTTGGGAAGCCAATGAATTTGCAGTTTACCCAGTCAGGGAATTATTGTATCCCCTTAACAAAAGCTTATATTTCTAATCAGAGTGTCAGAGAAGTATTGATGGTGTTATGAATCAGAGAGACAAAAGGCAAATTGTCTTAAAGTCACACAGAAAATTTTCTCACCCTTCTTGTCAGAGATTTAGAACCCTATTAAAAGATGCAGGTGTGATTGATGAAGAATATACGAGGATAATAGAAGAGATTAGTGAAAAGTGTAAAATCTGTAAAAAGTATCGGAGGACACCATCATGTCCTATTGTTAGCCTTCCATTAGCTTGTGACTTTAAAGAGGTAGTTGCCATGGATTTAAAGGTATGGGTCAGAGACAAGAATATTTTTATTCTGTGTTTTATAGACCTATCAACTAGATTTAGTCTTTCTACAATAATAAATAGCAAAGACAAAAGGCTGATTATAGACTTAATTATGGAGAAATGGGTAGGGAGTGGTCTTGGGGTACCAGCTAAGTTTCTGACTGATAATGGAGGGGAATTTGCCAATGACGGGTTCAGAGACATGTGTGACAAAATGAACATTACGGTTATGAATACTGCAGCTGAAAGCCCTTTCAGCAATGGGCTCTGAAAGGAATCACACAGTGGTTGATGAAATGTTATATAAAATCTTAGCTGACCAGCCAAACGGCAAGTTGACAACTGCCCTGACATGGGTGGTTCTTACAAAGAATTTGCTTCAGATGGTTGGAGGATAGATTCCCTATCAATTGGTCTATGGGCAGAATCTCAAATGGTCTGCTGTACTGTGCAAGAGTCCTCCTGCTCTAGAACGTACTACAATTAGTTCCATTTTTTTCTGCAATTTGAATGCTTTACATGCAGGACACGGGCTTTTATCAAGGCTGAGGTCACTGAGAAAATGCAGAGAGCTCTGAGGCATCGTATAAGGCCATCTGAGGTGGTATTTAGTTCAGGAGATTTGGTGTATTATAAAAGAGATGGTCATAGGGAATGCAAGGGCCCTGGTAAGGTAATCGTTTGCAATGGTAAGACTGTAGTTACAAAGCATAGAAATAAAACTGTTAAGATTCATTCCTCACGATTAATCAAGGTTGATTACAAAATCTCAGAATCTGAGCAGCTGATATAGGGAAATGAAAGATCTTGTATCTCAAATACTCGTGTTTTTGTGATGAAAGTCCTGAGGCACAGGTAGATCAAGAGTTGGATAGTCATTTTTTTATTATTCATTCATGGGATGTGGGCGTCGCTGGCCAGGCCAGAATTTATTGCCCATCCCTAATTGCCCTTACGAAGGTGGTTGTGAGCTGCCTTCTTGAACCGCTGCAGTCCATTTGGGGTAGGTAGACCCACAGTGCTGTTAGGAAGGGAGTTCCAGGATTTTGACCCAGCGACAGTGAAGGAACGGCAATATAGTTCCAAGTCAGGATGGTGTGTGACTTGGAGGGGAACTTGCAGGTGGTGGTGTTCCCATGTATTTGCTGCCCTTGTCCTTCTAGTTGGTAGAGGTCGCGTGTTTGGAAGGTGCTGTCGAATGAGCCTTGGTGCGTTGCTGCAGTGCAATTTGTAGATGGTACACACTGCTGCTATTGTGCGTCGGTGGTGGAGGTTGTGAATGTTTGTAGATGGTGTGCCAATCAAGCGGGCTGCTTTGTCCTGGATGGTGTTGAGCTTCTTGAGTGTTGTTGGAGCTGCATCCATCCAGGCAAGTGGAGAGTATTCCATCACACTCCTGACTTGTGCCTTGTGGATGGTGGACAGGCTTTGGGGAGTCAGGAGGTGAGATACTCGCCGCAGGATTCCTAGCCTCTGACCTGCATTTGTAGCTACAGTATTTATATTTCAGTTTCTGGTCAATGGTAACCCCAGGATGTTGACAGTGGGGGATTCAGCTTTTGTAATCTATGCCTTGATTGATAAAGGCAAGTGTCCCATATGCTTTTTTCACCACCCTATTAACCTGCCCTTCTGCCTTCAGAGATCTATGGAGAAACACGCCAAAGTCCCTTTGTTCCTCGGAACTTCCCAGTGTCATGCCATTCAATGAATACTTCCGTGTCACATTACTACTTCCAAAGTCCATCACCTCACACTTTTCAGCGTTAAATTCCATCTGCCACTTTTCTGCCCAATTGACCATCTCGTCTATATCTTCCTGTAACCTGAGACAATTTAGTGGGTGATTATTGAGGAAATAAAAGGTCATAATAAATGAAGAACAAATAAAAGTGTTAATAACTGGGACCACTTGGGAATGCAGGATGTCTGTTCCAAAATTATTCTGAGAATATTGTATTAGACAGTAAAGCTCCTCCAGGTCTCATGAATTACATAGAATCTAATTAATGGGATGTCCCACTTAGGATAGAAGATGAAGACAGGAAAATCACACCACCAATAGGAATTGGAATAACTCACCTTGTGTGTGTTCAATGGAATATATCAATCTGGTCTCCATGTACATTCCAGTGGAAGTCAGGAAAGTGGAGATGAGACTTGTGAATTGATAACTTTCTCTTGAGATGTCTGTACCCTTGCTTATGAACTTTTCAAGAAAACTGAATGTAATAGTCTGGCCACTATCCAAGGCATCAGGATAAGATCAGCTGAAAGTCCAAAAATGGCTTGTATCGGATGGCACGTGATAGCAGGATACCGTTATTAGTGAGCAAAGTTGTTGTGTGTGAAGCAACTAATATGCGGAAATGCATGGTAATCTTACACTGAAGAACGGGTCAGAGACATGCTCGGTTACTTGATAAGGAGCACGACATATAAAATGGTTAATGTGGCTGGTAGAGTGAGAAAATATTTTAAATCATCAAGACATTGACACATACTCCATCGAGAAACTTACTTTAATCTCATCAGGATAGAATTAAACATACTGGTACAGAGGGGTTAAAATTAATGTAAAGAGGGATATGGAATCTGGATTAGGAAAATTGAGGGCTAGGTCTAATCCTGAGCAAGAAATATCCACAAGATGGTTGCAGGTGAACAGGGAGCTGGAGAATCTTTTTAAGTCCATGCATGATCTTTTGTTTGAAGCATTTATGACATGCCAATAATTTAGAATTGAATGAGATGATCTACAGGTGGGGAGTGTCAATCTAACTCGATAGTGATCACATTTTACTGAAAAAGTTCTTGGTGGTAGCTGAAGGGTTTTGTGTTGATGATTCTGATAATTTTTCTACCCACAGTGTCTGATACAGAAGGTAGAGAAACAAGCTTATAATTTAGAAATAGCTAGGTTAGTCAGGGGCTAATTGAGAGAAGTCGGTAAGGATATTTCCTTCTCAAGGTGGGAAGATCTGTATGAAATGGCTGTCTAACAACCTTATAAAATCTTCAGAAAATTAATTGAATATTATAGAAAAAGCTCTCTCTCTTGTTAAGAAAGATTCCAGCGCAGTCAGCCAAGTTGACAGATACAGGACAACGTTGGCCTGTTATTTCTGCCAAGGATATGACTAGCACAGGCTCTAAAACAAGGCATTCCTAAATCTGATTAGATGGAGCCCCATCTCCTCTCTAGACAGTGACTGGCAGAAGGTTACAAATGGTACCAAGCACGAGATAAGGTGGAAGCTGGCTTAGTGGGCATAGTGATGGGCAGAGGAGGGGTTTACTTTGGATACCTCTCCCTTGGTGATTGAGATGGGACACCCACCAGCCCCTAGAAATCAAGTTTATAATCAGGTGTTCGGGAGGGAAACTTTCAGTCTTCTTCAGAAAGAAGACTGGAAGAGAGCTGCATAACTGAGCAGAAGGGACTGCTGCCACCATCTACGGAGACCAGCATTCACTCTGCGTCATCCATCCGTTCGTCCCGAAAGACCGGTAAACTATTCCCACCTGTCATGGTCATATATCTTTTCTGTCTATTTAGCTTATACATATCATATTTTGCTGCTTCTTAATAAACCACTTCAAAACCACCCAAGACTTCGACCACGTTTTTGGGTAATCTGTGTCTCCCTAACCAAATCTTACAATTGTAAAATGGTTACAGCAGATCATTAACAATATTTCCTGGGTGGTGACTTCCCAGTTCTTGTCAGATTTTTTTTTTTGCTGGACATTTTCATCTTAACCAGCTGTCATCCTCACAAGAGCTCCTAAGAATGACTCGATGATGCGATGTATTTTTGGTATTTTTTCACAGCCTGAAACTCAAGTGCTGTAATCCCTCACTTCAGTATTAATTTACTCAAATACAGCACTATCCTGCTCTTTACTCTAAGTTCTAGCTGCTACTCAAGAGTCTGAAGAAACATCTAAACTGGTTAAACAAGATCATTCACTCACAGTCTGAAATCAAATCGCTCCACAGATGTATCTTTACTCTCGGACTTCTTATTCACCAATGAGAGATACCAGTTATTTATTGAAAGCAGGCTTTCAAAATATCTGTGCCAGAATGTGTGGAAATGGGACTATAGGACAGACACTGCTCGTAAAATGCCTCAAAACGCTGATGTTTACATGACTCAAAATCAAATTTAAATACTTTAGATATAAAACATTTATTCCCAGGTGACTTTCACAGGTTGGAATGCAAAAATATCATTTTTACCCTCTGGCAATCTAGGAGACAATAAGCGAAAATAATATAGAACAGCTACCATTTATAGGTGACTGGGAAAGGATTGTTTTATACCTCTTGAGCAACATAATTGTGATTTAGATCCACACACTAAAGTCTAAACAAATGATTTCCCACTAAACAAGTAATGATTCCCACTTTTATTCATGCACTGACCAAGTTCATGTAACTCTCACCACCTGTATCCCACTACGCCTTTTCAATCCTATCTCCGTCTGCGATAGCCCCAGGGCAAAAGCTTTCCCTTCTCACTGAGAACGCAAATTCCAGACTGCCTAACCTCTGGCCCTCCATTTGCGATGATACTTTGGCAGCTGTCAAATTACCTCAACCACACTCTCTCCTCCATCTTTGATGCCCTTGTGCCCAGTGAAACACTTACTGGTTCTTACCTTAGTTGCTCCCCCAGTATGGCCCCTGTCTTCACTCCCTCGAGCACAAGGGACACAAACGGTTCAGCCATCCATCTTCAGACCTGGCTGGAATAGAGAAAATATTATTGGGCCTTGCTCATCTTTGCCAAACCACCCATTAGAGAGCAAAAATATCCTCCCGGCTTCTTTTCTCCATTACCACTTGCTCCAGTTACCTTTCCCTTTGATATCATTCTCAAAGGCAATTAGGGATGGACCATAAATGCTGGTCCTGCTAGCAACACTCACATCCCATGAATAAATAAAAATAACCCAGTTACCTTTCGTCCTATGTTAGTATGTTCATTTTTTAAAAATGAGATATATTTCAAACAGACCGAGCAACTCAAAAGTGGGCATCCATGAGGCGCTATGAGCCATTAGCAGCAGCAAAACTGTATTCAACCACAATCTGTAACGTCATGGCCTGGTATATCCCCCTCTCTACCATTACAATAAAGCTGGGAGACCAAGCCTGGTTCAATGAAGAGTGAAGGTGGGCATGCCAGGAGCAGCACCAGGCAGACCTATAAAATAAGGTGTCATCCTGGTGAAGCTACAGCACAGGACTACTTGCATGCCAAACAGCGGAAGCAGCATGCAATAGACAGGGCTAAGCAATCCCACAACCAACGGAGCAGATTTAAACTCTGCAGTCCTACCACATGCAGTCGTGAATGGTGGTGGGCAATTAAACAACTAATTGGAGGAGGCTCCAAAAATATCCCATCCTCAACAATGGGGGAGCCCAACATAAAAGGCAAGCGTAAAGCATTTGCATCCATCTTCAGCCAGAAGTGCCGAGTGGATGAACCATCTCGGCCTCCTCCTGTAGTCCCCAGCATCACAGATGCCAGTTTTCAGCCAATCCAATTCACTCCGCGTGATATCAAGAAACGGCTGAAATCACTGGATACTGCAAAGTCTATGGGCCCTGACAACATTCCAACAATAGTACTGAAGACCTGTGCTCCAGAACTTGCCCTGCCCCTAGCCAAGCTGTTCCAGTACAGCTACAACACTGGCTTCTACCCGGCAATGTGGAAAATTGCCCAGGTATGTACTGTGCACAAAAAGCAGGACAAAACCACCCAGCCAATTACTGCCATGTCAGACTACTCCTGATCATCAGTAAAGTGAGGGAAGGGGTTGTCGACAGAGCTATCAAGCGGCACTTGCTTATCAATAACCTGCTCAGTGATGCTCAGTTTGCATTCCGCCAGGGCCACTCAGCTCCTCAACCTCATTACAGCTTTGGTTCAAACATGGAGTAGCTACATAAATACCGTGACTACAAGAGCAGCTCAGAGGCTGGGAATGCTGCGGCGAGTAACTCACCTCCTGACCCCCCAAAGCCTGTCCACCATCTACAAGGCACAAGTCAGGAGTGTGATGGAATACTCTCCACTTGCCTGAATGGGTGCAGCTCC
This sequence comes from Heterodontus francisci, assembly GCF_036365525.1. Classification (NCBI taxonomy): domain Eukaryota; kingdom Metazoa; phylum Chordata; class Chondrichthyes; order Heterodontiformes; family Heterodontidae; genus Heterodontus; species Heterodontus francisci. Next base: position 36,864,537 of record NC_090409.1, on the reverse strand, counting down.
AACAACACTCAAGAAGCTCGACACCATCCAGGACAAAGCAGCCCGCTTGTTCGGCACACCATCTACAAACATTCAGTCCCTCCACCACTGACGCACAGTGGTAGCAGTGTGTACCATCTACAAGATGCACTGCAGCAACACACCAAGGCTCCTTAGACAGCACCTTCCAAACCCGCGACCTCTACCAACTAGAAGGACAAGGGCAGCAGATGCATGGGAACACCACCACCTGCAAGTTTCCCTCCAAGCCACACACCATCCTGACTTGGAACTATATCGCCGTTCCTTCACTGTCGCTGGGTCAAAATCCTGGAACTCCCTTCCTAACAGCACAGTGGGTGTACCTACCCCACATGGACTGCAGCGGTTCATGAAGGCAGCTCACCACCACCTTCTCAAGGGCAATGAGGGATGGGCGATAAATGCTGGCCTGGCCAGTGACGTCCACATCCCATGAAGGAATAAAAATTTGTGTGATATCAGCAGATTCATTAAAACCAGTGGAGGTTGTAATTTCAGGGCAGCCTGTGGTTCTCTTTGGGATTGTGTGATCCCAGGAAATCAGGCTGTTTGCTGGCTGTTGCAGGAATTAACAATCTGTGGCTCAGTGATGAGGGAGACTGTGTGTTACACTCTCAGTTAAAAAGCCTCAACCTTTTTTTCTCCTCCAGAAATGGCTGCACGGCTGAATTAAACCTGCATCCACTTGAACAAATCTGTTTCTCTCTCTCTGCGATGTGATGGTAATGGGCCCACATTGACCCCCTCATTCCCCGGTCCTGCTCTCCGTGTCTCCTGCTGCTGCCTCACCTCGATCACTAACTCCTTTCAGGGAGACCGCCCGTCCCTTCCCCGAGCCAGAGAAACCCAATCCGCCGCTTCCCGCCAAAATACCCGCCTCCCATTGGCTGCAAGGCATCCGGCCCGCCCTCCAGATGACGTTTCGCCGAGAGGCCGATTCCCATTGGTGCTTGGAACGGTCACTCATCACATCTCCGGTCCTCGCTGGTTGTCAGGTGCGCCAGATAACCGTTATGCTAATGAGCTGACCGTTATGTTAATGAGGTGGCCTTTATGCTAATGAAGCTCTCCGGCGCGGCCGAAAGTGCTGGAAATACTCAGCAGGTTTGGCAGCAGCCGCGGAGAGAGAAACAGAGTTAATGTTTCAGGTCAGTGACCCTTCAGAACTGGCAAAGGTCAGAAAATAATTCGGTTTTAAACAAATGAAGGGGAGTGTGTTTAATAGGACAGGAGGCGATTAAATAACAAAGCTGTCCCGGGACAAAGGCAAAGAGAGTGTTAATGGCAAAGAAATGGGCAGCTCCGTCGACATGCAAAATAGGCACATGGTTAAAACATAAAATTAAATATTTAAAATTATAGAAAAATATTGAAAATAAAATTTAATTTACAAAAAGGGCCAGTCACGCTCTGAAGTTATTGAACTCAATGTTCAGTCCGCAAGGCTGTAGAGTGCCTTATCAGAGGGTCAGGTGCTGTTCCTCGAGCTTGCGTTGATGTTCGCTGGAACACTTCAGCAATCCCAGGAAAGAGATGTGGGCATGAGAGCAGAGGGAGGGTGTTGAAATGGCCAGCAACCGGAAGCTCGGGGTCATGCATATGGACTGAGTGGAGGTGTTCCACAAAGCTGTCACCCAGTCTGCGTTTGGTTGCTCCAATATAGAGGAGACCGCATCGTGAGCAGCGAATACAGTATATTAAATTGAAAGAGGTGCAAGTAAATCACTGAGTGTTTGGGGCCTCGGATAGTGAGGAGAGAGGAGATAAAAGGGCGGGTTTCACACCTCCTGCGACTGCATGGGAAGCTGCCGTGGGAAGAGGACGAGGAGTTATGGAGGGGTGGACCAGGGTGTCGCGGAGGGAACGATCTCTTTGGAACGCTGACAGAGGAGGGAAGGGGAGGATGTGTTTGGTGGTGGCATCACGATGGAGGTTGGGGAAATGGTGAAGGATGTGGAGGCGAGTGGGGTGCAAAGTGAGGAGAAGGGGAACCCTGTCACGGTTCTGGGAGGGAGGGGAAGGGGTGAGGGTAGAGGTGCGGGAAATGGGCCGGACACGGTTGAGGGTCCTTTCAACCACAGTGGGAGAGAATCGTGCGTTGAGGAAAAAGGAAGACATGTCAGAAGCGCTGTTATGGAAGGTAGCATCATCAGAGACAGAGAAACTGGGAGAATGGGATGCAGTCCTTCCAAGAAACTGGCTGTGAGGAAGTGTAGTTGAGGTAGCTGTGGGAGTCATTGTGCTTCTAATAAATATTAGTGGACAGTCTATCCCCAGAGATGGAGACAGAGGAGTCAAGGAAGGGAAGTGTCAGAGATAGACCATGCAAAGGTAAATATTATTAATCATTTATTTATTTTAATTATTATTTTAACACCTCTGTTTAAATCTTCCCCCTAAACTTCTCTGCTCTGGGGAGACCAATGGTTGCATTTCTGCCACTTGTACCAAAACTCTGCCAGTGGAGCTTTCAAAGATAAAACCGAGGCCTTGATAAATGCCTGGATGGGACAATTGTGCAGAATTCGGTGGCAGTAATCAGCCATTCTCCATCAGAATTCTAAAGGCTGGATTCCCTGCCTCACGGTTTCTCTCACCATAACCATGTTTTCCTCGGTGGGGCTCAGTCCCGCACTGGGCAGTGCTCTCCTGGTCTGTGAGGCTGGATCCACACCAGAACATGAGGACATTCAGCCCATCGAGCCTCCTCCACCATTCAATACGATCCTCTCCATGTCAATGATACACTTTCCTAACAGAAATCTATTGATCTGAGTCTTGAATACTCCAACTGACTCCCAGCCAGACTCTTGAGGGAGAGAGTTCCAGATTTCCACTACCCTTTGTGTGAAGAATTGCTTCCTGATTTCACTCCTGGCTCTGATTTTAGATTATCTCCCCTTGTTCCTCATTCCCCATCTGAGGAAATTGTTTCTCAACGTCTGCTCAAATTCTTTTATCACTATAAACACTTGGATTAAATCATCCCTCAACCTTCTAAACTCATGAGAAGAGGCTTAGTCTATACATCGCATCCTCATAATTTAACCCTTCTAACCCTGGTGAATCTGTGTTGCACCCGCTACATGCCCAATATAGCCTCCCCGAGGTGTGATGCCGAGAACTGAATGCAGCACGCCATGTGCGACATGGCCAGAACTATGTGCAACTGAACCATCGTACAGTTGTGTCTCAGTGGATAACACTCTTACCTCTGAGTCGTAAGGTTGTGGGTTCAAACCCCACTCCAGAAACGTGAGCTCACAATCCAGGATGAGATTCCCAGTGACAGTAGTGAGGAAGGGCTGCACTGTCATTTGGATGAGATGTTCAAACGAGGCCCTGCTTCTTGCTGAGGTGGATACAGAGGATCCCACAGCACTATTTTGAAAAAGAGCCAGAACACATTTTTCCTTCAACCAACGTCAACACTGCTTGGTATTTGTGGGAGCTTGCTGTGCACAAATTGGCTGCTGCATTTCCTGCATTACAACAGTGACTACATGAAGAATTTGACAGACGCTATACAAATGCAAGCCTATCTTTTCTTTCTGCATCTCTCAGATATAATTGCAAAAATGAAAACACAAGAAATCATGTTCAGTGGTATCCGAATTTTATTCACGAACCTTTCGGCAGAATCCATACTTTGTGATTTTTTCTGGCTATGCTGATATCGCTTTGCAGTTGGCCCACTACGAAAGAATTGCCAAGTTTGATAAAGCAATGTCACAAATGCTTTCTATTAGTATATTCTAGGGATGTGGGTGATGCTGGCAAGACCAGCGTTCATTTCCCTGCCTCCAGATGCCCCAAGGTGGTAGTGGCAGGTAGTCTTCTTTGCAGAGGTTTGATACAACTGAGTTGTCAGGCCACTATAGAGGGCAATTATGGGTCAACTACATTATTCTGAGACTGGAGTCACATACACAAAAAGGACTCATAACATTGCACTAGTTCTATAATATCAAACCTGCATGTTCGCATTGAATGGTCATTAGTTACTCTGTGATTGATATCATCCATTAAAGATAAATTGTTGGTTGCATTCCAATATATTAAAACAAAATGAATGGACAAAACTAACATATTAACATATTAAATTTATATAGTGACTCTAACGTAGCAAAATGTCCGATGAAGCTACACAGGAGCGAAGATTAGATCTTAGGACCCAGACAGCTTGAGGCACGGCCACCAATAGAGGGAGGAAGGAAGTGGGGGATGTGCAAGAGGCTAGAATTAGAGGAATGCAGAAGTCTCAGGGAGCTATGGGAAGTTACAAAGATAGCGTGGAATGAAGGAGTGGTGGATGTGTAAAAGGCCCAGAGTAACAAGAATGTATAGAGCTCAGGTGGTTTTCATACTGCAAAAGATTACAGAGATAAGAAGAATGAATAATCCTGGAAAGCAATGGATTGAAGTCGTAAGGAGCGCTCCAGCTCGAACGCTGGCTCAGAGATGGCAGTGAAAGCCTCCAGCCACCACAATTGTCTCCCCGGTGATGTAGGCCGCATCCTGCGAGCAGAGGAAGGAGACAGTGCCAGCGCACTCCTCCGGCTCGCCAATTTGGCGCATAGCGATTTTCTCCTCAAATCGCTGGTGCAAGCTATCGTCCGACCACAGGGCTGAGCTGAACTTAGTCCTAATAACGCCCGGAGCCAGGCAATTGACGCGGATGTTGACCGGGGCCAGCTCGTCCGCCAGCACCTTGGTCAGTCCCAACAACGCTGTCTTGCTGACGCTGTAGGGCCCGATGGCAGGGAAAGGCTGGTAGGCAGCGGCGGAGCTCACCAGCATGATGGAGCGACCACCTCGTCTCTCCATGTGCGGCACCACTAGCTTGGCCAGAAGGAGAGCCGTCTTGACGTTGACCTCGAAGATTTTGTCCCAGGCCTCCTCTGAGCAGTCCAGGACTCTCCCCGCGAAGGGATTGACAGCAGCGTTGGAAACCAGGATGTCAATGACTCCATGGCGCTTCAGCGTCTCGCCAACCAACACCTCCCGGTCCTCCCTCTTGCCCACGTGGCAGACGGTGCCCGAGACACCCAGGCCCTCAGCCTGTAGCTGCCCCAGGGCCCTGTCCACGCTGGCCTGCTTGCGGCTGCTGATCACCACCTGTGCCCCATCCCGGGCCAGGCGCCGGGCAATGGGCAGTCCGATACCCTGGGTGGAAGCTGTGACCAAGGCCACTTTGCCACTCAACAGTGCCTGTTGCATGGTGCCAGGAAATTGGACTCTGACCCTCCTTCCGGTCATATGCGCCGGATGGGCGGAGTCAGCGCCGCGCGACGTGCACTCCCCACGTGACCCGCCCACCAATCACGGGGCAGCAACGGAACGCCTCGCCCCTTTGGCAGGGCGCGGCTCCGGACAGTCCACACGGCACGTGAGCCACAGCGGCGGGGGCGGGGCCCAGCCGGCGCGGCGGCCAATGAGCGCCCAGCGAGGGCGGGAGGTCGGTCCACGGGCTGGACCGGGCGGGCCGCCGGATGGAGGTGGAGCGAGGCGCCGGGAGAAACCGTCCGGGAAGCTGACCTTGAGTAAGCGGCGCTGCTTTGTCACTCTCATCACGGTCCCGCCCAGCCTCAGCGCCGCCGCTCCCCGTTGGCTGAAACAAGTTCTCACCCTGTCCCTGACGCCATTTCCAGCATTGTGTTGCTATTGGCCGAGCGCCATGTCAATCAGGGCATTGTCGCTGGACGCCCCGCCCAATCTAACGGCTCAGGGCGCGAGATGCTCATTAGCATAACGGGAAACTCATTAGCATAACAGTCTCCTCATTAGCATAATAACACCCTCATTAGCATGAGGGTCACCACGAATAAAAATTGAGCTAAAACAAGACAGCAGTAAAATACTGAAATTAAATAAAAATGAGAAATACTCTTGCAGTTCTGATAAAAACCTCATTGTCTGGAATGTAGGATAGAGTTTATAATTCCAGTCAGTTTGCTTTGTTTCTGTCCAGCTGCCGCCAGCTAGTTTTTCTAAACTATATTAAATTTTAGATTCCGGTGAGAGGATCATATAGAATTGCAGAGAGCAGAAGCAGTCCAAAATATTAATTCTATAAGATAGGGTCCTGATATTGTGCAGACGGTGTTCCCTCCAGCTCAGGCACCTCGCAAGGTTCCCCTCCAAGTCAGTCACCATCTTGATTTGGAAATATCTGGTCACCATTGACCAGAAACTGACCTGGACCAGCCATATAAATACCATGGCTACAAGAGCTAGGAATCCTGCAGGGAGTAACTCACCTCCTGACTCCCCAAAGCCTGTCCACCATCGACAAGGCACAAGTCAGGAGTGTGATGGAATATTCTCCACTTGCCTGGATGGGTGCAGCTCCAACAACACTCAAGAAGCTCGACACCATCCAGGACAAAGCAGCCCGCTTGATCAGCACCCCATCCACAAACATTCACTCCCTCCACCACCGACTCAGGAATGAGACCTTACACTGTTTAACTCCAATGGGAGCTGAAATTACAGTTCCTACGGGCGATCTTTAAGGGAGAAGGTGTTTCAGGTACAGACGAGGGACATTTAAACAAGGGTGAAAGGCAAGAGAACCAAAGCCAGGCTCATTGGATGACGAGGGAGATAATAATATTGTCATGAAAACCATACATGTAAAATGGGAAGTATTCAGTTCATCGGTTGGAACCTTGCCTGAGATTTTTAGTGGCAATTCATGCAGATAACTTTTTTTTAAAGTACACTGGCAGCCAAGATGGCCACTGCAATTTACATTTGAAACACCAAAGACCAGACTGGAGACAATATCACTGACTCAACCTGGCCAGAACAATGGGTGCTCTTGGAGTAAATTACCTCAAACCGCCTTGTCAGAGTGGTCGTCAAGGGCCATCGACACCCATTGGCTTTGAAAGAGCCAAGCCAAGCTATCAAGGAGGCAGCTCTCTCTCTGTCTCTCAGTCAGACTGCCACAGCCGAAAACCAGGGGACAAGGATCGAACCCCCTCTTCTGCCTTCAGGAACCTTGAAAAGCAATTTCACAATTGTGTACGTCGCCCAGCGAAGACTTCAGGACTACAATTTCAACTGAGAACTCTTGGACTGATATACCATATTTAAATTCCATTTTTTCCAGACTCTGCTCCAACCACCAAAGCTGTTTTCCCTTGTTAATCTATTTGTGTGCATGTGACTCTCGTGTGAATGTGCGCATGAATGCGTAGCGTATTTTTAGTAATTTTAACCGGTTTAGAGTGTTAAGAATAATAAACTTACATCTTTCTATTAAAGGAACAGGAGCAAGCGCTCACTGGGGTGGTTACGTTCAATCACAGTGTAAAAAGAATAAACCCTCTTGCGGTCAAATCAGAGAAGGGGTGAAAGTGGAGCCTGAGACCCCTTCCTCACCTGGCTGTAACAATATGATGAAACAATAAAGAGGGTTGTATGATGCATCTCAGGTGAATTCTTCAAGCGTGAACCAGGCCAAATACAATAAGTTCAGAGGGAAAGTGAAGAGGAAAAAGGACAGGCAAAGAGAGAATATGAGAATACAATGGTAGTCAACATAAAAGGGAACATAAAAGTCTTCTACCAGCATGTAAATAGTAAGCTTGGGTGGGTCCTATCAGTAGAAGTGGAGATAGTAGAGGTAATGCATGGGGTGAAAAGGTAGGGTGTACTGGAAATGCTTAGAATGGATAAATTGCCTGGTCCGGATGACTTGCATCCCTGGTTGCAAAAAGAAATGGGGGTGGAGATAGCGGGAGGGTTTGCCGCAATTTTCCAATCTTCCCTAGATACAGGGAATGTGCCAGACGATTGGAGAGTGGCAAATGTGACACCCTTATTCAAGAAAGTGTGTGAAGACATTCCTAGCAACTACAGTTTAACATCAATATGGTTGGAAGAACATGGAGAGACAATACAATATAAAGGGTACAACTCTAAAGGGGTTGCAGGAGGAGAGGGACCGAAGGGTGTATGTGCATAAGTCACTGAAGGTGGCAGGACAGGTTGAGAGAGTGTTTAATAAAGCATACAGTATCCTGGGCTTGATTAATAGAGGCATAGGGTATTTGAACAAGGAGGTTATGTTAAACTTGTATAAGATACTAGTTCGGCCTCAGCTGGAGTATTGCGTGCAGTTCTGGGCGCCGCACTTTAGGACAGATGCGAAGGCATTGGAGAGAGTGCAGAAAAGATTCACGAGAATGGTTCCAGGGGTGAGGAAATTTAGTTATGAAAACAGATTGGAAAAGTTGGGACTGTTTTCCTTGAAGAAGAGAAGGCAGAGAGGAGATTTGATAGAGGTATTCAAAATCATGAGGGTTCTGGTCAGAGTACACAGAGAGAAACTATTCCCACTAGTGAAAGGATCAAGAATGAGAGGCACAGATTTAAAGTGATTGACAAAAGAAGCAAAAGTGACATGAGGAAAAACTTCATGCAGCGAGTGGTTAAGGTCTGGAAAGCACTGCCTGAAAGTGTGATGGAGGCAGGTTCAATCGAGGCATTCAAAGGGGAATTAGACTTATCTGAGAAGGAAGAATGTGCAGGGTTACGGGGACAAAGCGGGGGAATTACATTAGGTGAATTGCTCATTCGGAGATCCGGTGCAGAATCAATGGGCCGAATGGCCTCCTTCTGCGTTGCAACAATTCTGTGATTCAGTGATGAAGCAATAAATAGGGGAAAGGATAGGTTTGAGTTAATTATGGAGGGCCAGTACAGATTTGCAAAAGGCAGATCCTACTTGACTAATCTAATTGAATTTCTTGATGAAGTAACAGAGAAGGTTAATGAAGGGAATCAATGGATGTTGTGTATATCAATTTTCAGAAAGTTCTGGACAAAGTACCACCTAAAACCTGAGGCTCATGGAATTGGAGGGTCAGTGTCAGTTTGGATAACATATTGGTTTACGGACAGAAAACAGTAAATGGGTCCCCAGACTCCCCAACCAGGCGAAACATCTTACCTGCATCTACCCTGTCTATCCCTTTTCATACCTATTGATTGCATCCGGACATGAAGAGGCTCGCAGAATGGGCAGACAAGTAGCAGATGGAATGTAATACAGAGAAGTGTGAGGTGATGCATTTTGGAAGAAGGGATATGGAGAGACAATGCATTCTAAATGGCACAGTGCTAAACAGTGTACAGGGATAGAGGGACCTGTGGCTTCATATGCATAGACCATTGAAGGTGCAAGGACATGTTGAGAGAATAACTAACAAAGTATACGGGACCATGAGCTTCATTAATAGAGGAATTTAGAACAAATGCAGGGAGGATATGTTGAACCGATATAAAGCTCTGGTGAGGCCACAACTAGAGTATTACAACCAGTACTTGTCGCCACATTTTAGGAAAGATGTGAGGGTGCTTGTGAGGGTGCAGAAGAGATATACCCGGAATGGTTCCAGGGATGAGGGAATTTAATTACAAAGTTAGACTGGAATAACTGGGGCTGTTCTCCTTGGAGCAAAGGAGATTTGACAGAAGTGTACAAGATGAGGGCAAGTTTAGATAACGTAGACAAATAAAAGCCTACAAGGGTGTTGGAAGAGCAGACGATTAATAGTTTCAGAGGGAAAATGGATGGCATTCGAAGGAAATGAACCTGCAGGGCTACGGGACAGTGGGCGAATGTAACTGATTGGACTGCTCTACAGAGAGCTGCTATGGGCTAAATGGCCTGAATAACCTCCTTCTGTGCTGTAATGACTCTCTGTAGCCATGGAGATAACTTTCTGAGACAACACTTGCATAATTTGATCAAAGGTGCAACATGGAAACTTGTAAAAATAGGAGCAGGAGTAGGTCATTCGGCCCTTCAAGCCTGCTCCACCATTCAATACGGTCATGGCTGATCATCCAAACTCAGTAACCTGTTCCCGCTTTCTCCCTGTATCCCTTGATCCCATTAATCCTAAGATCTGTATCCATCTCTTTCTTGAATATATTTAATGATTTGGTCTCAACTGCTTTCTGTGGTAGAGAATTCCACAGGTTCACCGCTCTCTGGGTGAAGAAAGCTCTCCTCATCTCAGTCCTAAATGGCTTACCCCTTATCCTCAGACTGTGACCCCCGATCCTGGAATCCCCTGCCATTGGGAACATCCTTCTTGAATCTAGTCTGTCCAGTCCTATTAGAATTTTGTAGGTTTCTATGAGATCCCCTCTCATTCTTCTAAACTCTGGCGAATACAAGCCTAATCGACCCAATCTCTCTTCATATGTCAGTCCTGCCATCCTAGGAATCAGTCTGGTGAACCTTCGCTGCACTTTCTCCATAGCAAGAACATCCTTCCTCAGATAAGGGGACCAAAACTGCAACTGTGTAGTTGATAAGCACAGTCACAACATTCTGTGCAGCTGGCAGCCTGCCTTGGCAGTGTAAGAATGGGCTGTTCAATAACCACAAGAGGCAATGGGGTTGCCATCTTGACTCTGAGCTTCAAAAGCTTCTTTCTGAACTGCCTCCAGCCATTAGGCCATAGCATGTTGGGTGTTTATAACACCAGGACAAAACCCTGGGACCAATTTCTCCCCATTCTAATATGATCTGGGAACAGATCAGTGGTAGCATCCCCTGAGCACATGTGAAGGCTAAGGTAGAGGCCATCGGAGGCCCATTGCCTAACCAGAAATCTGGACCATGCAGGAACTCAGAGGCGAGAAGGGGTGCCCGCTGTGGTGTTTTAATTGTAACTGCCTGGGCCACTATGCCCGTGACTGCAGCAATAGGTACATTGAGGAGGCTGACAGTAACAGCGAGCCCTGCCTTCCCACTACTACTGTACAGCTGAGTCCTGATCCTGTCAAGCAGTGGCTGGAGAGGATAGAGGCAGCAATACAGACTATGCGAATTAGTAACAGAGCTTGGCCGGTTGCTGCAGTGTATCAGGAACCTGGGAAAACAACTCCAGACCCACATTGACTCCAGCAGGCTTCTCCCGGAGAGATAGTTTCTCTTCTCTGATACAATGGTAGTAGGAGACTGGTAGTCTGCACTGTTGATACGGCAGGCCATGAAGAATTAACATCACTTGAGTCTGACTCCTGCACAACCATCATTCATGATCTCCACCCTGGACCTACAAAGGGCGTGCTCCAAGTTTTATCAGGCTTTGCAGAAGACTACGGACCAGCCACCTCTGATGATCCTGAGGTACAGGCGATTCTTGAATCTGTGCCAGGTGTATTCACAACTCATAAACATGATTGTGGAAACATGAGCAAACTCAAAGATATTAGCAGACTGGTGCATGCTCCCATGAAGCAGTACTCTTGCTCAGCTGAGAGTATATGGTATATTCAAGCCATTGTCAAGTCACTGTTAAAGCAGCCTGTAGTTCGCAAACATCAGAAATTGAAAAATCAGTTTGAGGAAGAAACTAATAAGTTTGCAGAAAATTCAAGTTAAATCTAAAATGTCTTCCCTGAAGAAAATGTTTTCCTTTGAAGTTGACAATGTTACTACTGCTTTTTGATATTTTCAATCCAAGAATGAAAAAAAACTTGTGCATTATTGTAATGAACTCGTGCTATGCCGAATGATGATTTTTTTAATCCTTCGGTTGGCAACATGAATAAAACTTTCAAAGAAACAGGAGACAAAAAGCTGATAAAAGACCACGGCTAGCAGCTAAAATGGCCACCGTAATGTGCATCTGAATACCCTACATTCCAATGTATCGAGGTGGAGCTGTTGGTCTGGTAAATCTCCAACTAGAACAATGGCCTGAGAATTTTGAATGGGCTACCTGCCTTTCATTTTTTTTATTTATTTAGAGATACAGCACTGAAACAGGCCCTTCGGCCCACCCAGTCTGTACCGACCAACAACCACCCATTTATACTAACCCTACAGTAATCCCTTATTCCCTATCACCTACCTACACTAGGGGCAATTTACAATGGCCAATTTACCTATCACCTGCAAGTCTTTGGCTGTGGGAGGAAATCTGGAGCACCCGGGAGAAACCCACGCAGACACAGGGAGAACTTGCAAACTCCACACAGGCAGTACCCAGAATCGAACCCGGGTCCCTGGAGCTGTGAGGCTGCAGTGCTAACCACTGTGCTACTGTGCCGCCCATAACAAGATATTAAAGGGCATCTTGGAACATTAACGCTGGTGGAGACAGACCACTGAAAGGGTATCACTTAAACAATGGACCTGAGAGAAATTGGAATTCTTAGACCTGATCTAATTAAGTTGCAAAAGAGAGAATACAATGGGCCATCATGTGACAGACTCTCCAGCTGTATGAAACTAGCTGCTCCTTCTTTCCACAGACAGACAAGCACCTGAGCTTGACCAGTGAAGGATCCAAGTGGGGTCTTCCTCTCTCTCCTCTCTCCAGGTGACCTTGCAAGTTTGAACCCTGCCTCCTGGCTGCTACCATCGAAGACTATCATTGCTGCAGAAAAAGACCCTGGGAAGAAAACCATCTGCATCACTGTCCCCAAAAAAACCCTGAACCAGTGAACCACATCTACCAGCCAGGAACTGCAGGACCACCGAGTTCAGCAAGAAGACAAATGAATTACCAGACTTTACAGACTTTTTATTTGTTCTGGACTCTAATCCAACCAAACTATTCTTCTGCACTCTGCAATCTGTTTGTGTGTGTGTGATTCTCATGTGTGTATGTGAGTGTGTGTTTGTAAGTTGGAGCGTAGTTTATTATTTTACTTAGATTAGGTTTTGGTTTTAAGTACAATAAACTAACCTCTTGTTTAAATTCAAGAAAATCTGTCTGATTGGTTCCTGTTATGTTCATAGCACATAAAGGGTTAAACACTCACTGAATTAGTTTGCATATCCATTGTTTAAAAGAAATAAACCTTGTTGTGGTCAAACAAGGAAAGGCACAAGCAGGGAGCCTTTCGACCCTTCCTCACCTGATTGTAACAATGTTTAAAAAGATACCAAGACTTGGTGTTTGGGTTGCCTTATTTCCAGAAGAAAAAAGTTATGCAAAGTGATGCAATTGTGTGCATTTGAGAATGTTTTCTCCACCTTTTTGCAAACAAGGAGCAAAGTTAACCATTTCCACTGACAGCTTTATTTTTAATTCGCACATAATTTTTGTATCATTGTGTAAATTTATAAATCGGGCATTATTATGGCCACTATTGATTCTTTGTGTGTTTTTCAATAGGTGACAATGGTTTCTAGGACCACATGAGTACTGATACTGCAGCAAGAAATTCAGCAGGTTTTTCAAGAATTGATGAACTTATCTGCGGACATCAAATGTCACAGCATGGTGATGATTTGGATGAAACGTTTTGCCTTTAAAAGACTTGCCTTTAACCCATTCAGGCCATTTGTTATCTTCCAAGACAAAGTGCTTGAGAAGGAGAGATGTAGAAGTTATCTCTAAACTAGCACTTCTGTCGTGATGTAAAACACCATGTAAAACCACCAAGCCTGGGCATCATTTGAATCAGTAAAATAAAGTGACATGAGTTGCCATTTCAAGCACTCAAAGGGAAAATTTGCCTGCAGTTAAAGGGAATAATCAAATATTGACTGGAAAAAAAACTATTGAAAAGCAGTCTAGGTGGTTCTCAAGTATCAAAAAAAAGGGTTCTTTTGGGAGAACAAATTGAACATTGAGAAAACCTATCAGCCCAACAACACTGCTATTTGAGTTTGGGATAATTTTAAAATGATAAAACGTTAGGCACAATTTAGTGAGTTACTTTTGAGAAAATAAAAGGTCATAATAAAAAAAGAACAAAAAAAACTGTTGATAACTGGGACCACTTGAGAAAGTATGATTTTTGTTCTAAAGATATTCTGAGAATATTGTATTAGACAGTCAAGTTCCTCCAGGCCTCATGAATAAGCTAGAATGGTAATTAATGGGATGTCCCACTTAGGAGAGAAGATGAAAAATTACACAACCAATGGGAATTGGAATTACTCACCTTGTGTGTGTTCAATGGAATATATCAATCTGGTCTCCATGTACATTCTAGTGAAAGTCAGGAAAGTGTAGATGAGACTTGTGAATTGATAGCTTTCTCTTGGCGATGTCTGCATCCTTGCTTATGAACATTTTAAGAAAACTGCATTTGATAGGCTACTATTCAAAGATAAAAGCAAAATACTGCGGATGCTGGAAATCTGAAACAAAAACAAGAAATGCTGGAATCACTCAGCAGGTCTGGCAGCATCTGTGGAAAGAGAAGCAGAGTTAACGTTTCGGGTCAGCGCCCCTTCTTCGGAACTGACAAATATTAGAAAAGTCACAGATTGTAAACAAGTGAGGTGGGGGTGGGGCAAGAGATAACAAAGGAGAAGGTGCAGATTGGACAAGGCCACATAGCTGACCAAAAGGTCACGGAGCAAAGGCAAACAACATGTTAATGGTGTGTTGAAAGACAAAGCATTAGTACAGACTCAGACCAAAGAAGTTGCATCATTCCAAGCAGAAGGGCCACCCGCGCATCAACACGAGCAGAATTTCTCACCCACAGCTGTTACAAAAATTTCTAAATTCACTTGTAACAGCCCTTCAAAACACTCCCACAGGGGATGCTGAGACCAAGTGGGCCCACATCAGAGACGCCATTTTTGAGTCAGCTTTGACCACCTACGGCAAAAGTGCGAAGAGAAATGCAGACTGGTTTCAATCTCATAATGAAGAGCTGGAACCTGTCATAGCCGCTAAGCGCATTGCACTTTTGAACTACAAGAAAGCCCCCAGCGATTTAACATCCGCAGCACTTAAAGCAGCCAGAAGTACTGCACAAAGAACAGCTAGGCGTTGCGCAAACGACTACTGGCAACACCTATGCAGTCATATTCAGCTGGCCTCAGACACCGGAAACATCAGAGGAATGTATGATGGCATGAAGAGAGCTCTTGGGCCAACCATCAAGAAGATCACCCCCCTCAAATCTAAATCGGGGGACATAATCACTGACCAACGCAAACAGATGGACCGCTGGGTTGAGCACTACCTAGAACTGTACTCCAGGGAGAATGCTGTCACTGAGACTGCCCTCAATGCAGCCCAGCCTCTACCAGTCATGGATGAGCTGGACATACAGCCAACCAAATCGGAACTCAGTGATGCCATTGATTCCCTAGCCAGCGGAAAAGCCCCTGGGAAGGACAGCATTACCCCTGAAATAATCAAGAGTGCCAAGCCTGCTATACTCTCAGCACTACATGAACTGCTATGCCTGTGCTGGGACGAGGGAGCAGTACCCCAGGACATGCGCGATGCCAACATCATCACCCTCTATAAAAACAAAGGTGACCGCGGTGACTGCAACAACTACCGTGGAATCTCCCTGCTCAGCATAGTGGGGAAAGTCTTTGCTCGAGTCGCTCTGAACAGGCTCCAGAAGCTGGCCGAGCGCGTCTACCCTGAGGCACAGTGTGGCTTTCGTGCAGAGAGATCGACTATTGACATGCTGTTCTCCCTTCGTCAGATACAGGAGAAATGCCGTGAACAACAGATGCCCCTCTACATTGCTTTCATTGATCTCACCAAAGCCTTTGACCTCGTCAGCAGACGTGGTCTCTTCAGACTACTAGAAAAGATCGGATGTCCACCAAAGCTACTAAGTATCATCACCTCATTCCATGACAATATGAAAGGCACAATTCAACATGGTGGCTCCTCATCAGAGCCCTTTCCTATCCTGAGTGGTGTGAAACAGGGCTGTGTTCTCGCACCCACACTTTTTGGGATTTTCTTCTCCCTGCTGCTTTCACATGCGTTCAAATCCTCTGAAGAAGGAATTTTCCTCCACACAAGATCAGGGGGCAGGTTGTTCAACCTTGCCCGTCTAAGAGCGAAGTCCAAAGTACGGAAAGTCCTCATCAGAGAACTCCTCTTTGCTGACGATGCTGCTTTAACATCTCACACTGAAGAATGCCTGCAGAGTCTCATCGACAGGTTTGCGTCTGCCTGCAATGAATTTGGCCTAACCATCAGCCTCAAGAAAACGAACATCATGGGGCAGGATGTCAGAAATGCTCCATCCATCAATATTGGCGACCACGCTCTGGAAGTGGTTCAAGAGTTCACCTACCTAGGCTCAACTATCACCAGTAACCTGTCTCTAGATGCAGAAATCAACAAGCGCATGGGTAAGGCTTCCACTGCTATGTTCAGACTGGCCAAGAGAGTGTGGGAAAATGGCGCACTGACACGGAACACAAAAGTCCGAGTGTATCAGGCCTGTGTCCTCAGTACCTTGCTCTACGGCAGCGAGGCCTGGACAACGTATGCCAGCCAAGAGCGACGTCTCAATTCATTCCATCTTCGCTGCCTTCGGAGAATACTTGGCATCAGGTGGCAGGACTATATCTCCAACACAGAAGTCCTTGAAGCGGCCAACATCCCCAGCTTATACACACTACTGAGTCAGCGGCGCTTGAGATGGCTTGGCCATGTGAGCCGCATGGAAGATGGCAGGATCCCCAAAGACACATTGTACAGCGAGCTCGCCACTGGTATCAGACCCACCGGCCGTCCATGTCTCCGTTATAAAGACGTCTGCAAACGCGACATGAAATCGTGTGACATTGATCACAAGTCGTGGGAGTCAGTTGCCAGCATTCGCCAGAGCTGGCGGGCAGCCATAAAGACAGGGCTAAATTGTGGCGAGTCGAAGAGACTTAGTAGTTGGCAGGAAAAAAGACAGAGGCGCAAGGGGAGAGCCAACTGTGCAACAGCCCCAACAAACAAATTTCTCTGCAGCACCTGTGGAAGAGCCTGTCACTCCAGAATTGGCCTTTATAGCCACTCCAGGCGCTGCTTCACAAACCACTGACCACCTCCAGGCGCGTATCCATTGTCTCTCGAGATAAGGAGGCCCAAAATAATAGTACAGATTAGGTGTGAATATACTGAATATTGAACAGCAGCAAGTGCAAACCTGAAGAAAAACAACCTGAAAAAAACAGTGGGTAAGCAAACTGAACAAACTAAGATGAAATGAAATAAATGCAAAAAAAGATTGTAAAAAATGTAAAAAGGAATGTAAAAAAAAGGAAGAAAAAATAACTAAAAATGACTAAAAATGAAAGTAAAGTGGGGGGCTGTCATGCTCTGAAATTATTGAACTCAATGTTCAGTCCGGCAGGCTGTCGTGTGCCTAATCGGTAGATGAGATGCTGTTCCTCGAGCTGGCGGTGATGTTCACTGGAACACTGCAGCAATCCCAGGACAGAGATGTGAGCATGAGAGCAGGGGGCTGATTCAAAGAATCAGGTCCATCTTTTGATAAGATCAGCTGAAAGTCCAAAAATGGCTTGTATTGGATGGCATGTGATCGTGGGATAACGTTATTAGTGAGCAAATGTGTTGCTTGTGAAGCAACTAATATGCAGAAAAGCATGGTGATCTTACACTGAAGAACAGGTCTCAGATATGCTCAGTTACTTGATAAACAGCACGATATATGAAATGGTTAATGTGGCTGTTAGAATGAGAAGATATTTTAAATCATCAAGACATTGACACACTCCATAGAGAAACTGACCTTAAAATAATCAGGATAGAATTAAACATACTGGTACCTGTCAGAGGGAATAAAATTAATGTAAAGAGGGATATGGAATCTGGATTAGGAAAATTGAGGGCCAAGTCTAATACTTCACAAGAACTATCCACAAGATGGTTGCAGGTGAACAGAGAGCTGGAGAATCTTTTAAGTCCATGCATGATCTTCTGTTTGAACCATATGTATTTATGACATGCCAATCATTTAGAATTGAAAGAGATGATCTACAGGCAGGGAGGGCCAATCTAAATCAATAGTGATCACATTTTACTGAAAAAGTTTTCATTGAATATTATAGAAAAAGCTCTCTCTTATCAAGAAAGATTCCATCGCAGTCTGCCAGGTTGACTGACACAGGACAGTGTAGGCCTGTTAACTCTGCCAAGGATATGATTAGCACAGGCTCTAAATCAAGACAATTCATAAAATGAAAACAAGAAATGCTGGAACCACTCAGCAGGTCTGGCAGCATCTGTGAAAAGAGAAGCAGAGTTAACGTTTCGGGTCAGTGACCCTTCATCGGAACTGACATATATTAGAAAAGTCACAGGTTATAAGCAAGTGAGGTGGGGATGGGGCAAGAGATAACAAATGAGGTGTAGATTGGACCAGGCCACATAGCTGACCAAAAGGTCTTCCCTCTACAGCTTCCAACCTCATAGTCCCGCAACCCAGGACAGCCCGCTTCTACCATTTTGGTCAGCTATGTGGCCTGGTCCAATCTACACCTCCTTTGTTATCTCTTGCCCCATCCCCACCTCACTTGCTTATAACCTGTGACTTTTCTAATATTTGTCAGTTCCGAAGAAGGGTCACTGACCCGAAACGTTAACTCTGCTTCTCTTTTCACAGATGCTGCCAGACCTGCTGAGTGGTTCCAGCATTTCTTGTTTTTATTTCAGATTTCCAGCATCCGCAGTATTTTGCTTTAATTTAAGACAATTCATAAAGCTGATAAGATGGAGCCCCATACCCTCTCCAGGTAAGTGTCTGGCAGAAGTTTACAAATGGTACCAAGCATGAGATAAGGTGGAAGGTGACTTTGGGGGCACAGTGATGGGCGGAGGAGGAGTTTACTTTGGGTACCTGTCCCTTGGTGATTGAGCAATTGGAACAACAAGTAATTTGACATAGGACACCCACCAGCACCTACAAATCAAGTAGAGAAACAGGGTCTGGAACGCACTGCCTGAGAGCATGGTTCAATTCAGGTAGTCAAACATACAAATATACAAATTAGCAGGAGAAATAGGCATTTAGGGAGGCGGTGGTGTAGTGGTATTGTTACTGGACTAGTAACGCAGAGACTCAGGGTATTGCTCTGGGGACATGGATTCGAAGCCCTCCAGGTGGAATTTCAATGCAATTAATAAATCTGGAATTAAAAAGCCAGTCTAATGATGGCCATGAAACCATTGTCGATTGTTGTAAAAACCCATCTGTTCACTAATGTCCTTTAGGGAAGGAAATCTGTTGCCTTTACCTGGTCTGGCCTAAATGTGACTCCAGACCCAAAGCAATGTGGTAGACTCTTAAATGCCCTCTGAAATGGCCTAGCAAGCCACTCAGTTGTACCTAACCGATACAAAGTCAATACGAATGTAACTGGATGGACCAAACAGCATTGACCTTGGCACCAGAAATGACAATGGCAAACCTGCAAAATCCTCCTTACTAACATCTGGGAGCTTGTGCCAAAGTTGGGAGAGCTGTCTCACAGACTAGTCAAGCAACAGCCTGACATAGTCATATTCAACGAGTCATTCCTTACAAACACCATCACCATCCCCGGGTATGTCCTGTCCGACGGCGGGACAGACCCAGCAGAGGTGGCAGCACAATGGTGTACAGTTGGGAGAGAGTTGCCCTTGGAGTCCTCAACATCGACTCCAGACCCCATGAGTCTCATGGCATCAGGTCAAACATTGGCAAGGAAACCTCCTGCTGATTACCACATACCACACCCACCACCCGCCCCCCACCCCCACCCCAGCTGATGAATCAATACTCCTCCATGATGAACAGCAGTTGGAGGAAGCACTGAGGGTGGCAAGGGTGCAGAATGTACTCTGGGTGGGGGACTTTAATGTCCATCACCAAGAGTGGGTCAATAGCACCACTACGGACCTAGCTGGCGGTGTCCTAAAGGACATAGCTGCTAGATTGGGTCTATGGCAGCTGGTGAGGGAACCAACAAGAGGGAAAAATATACTTGACCTCATCCTCACCAATCTGCCTGCCACAGATGCATCTGACCATGACAGTATTGGTAGGAGTGACCACTGCACAGTCCTAGTGGTGACAAAGTCTCGTCTTCACATTGAAGATACCCTCCATTGTGTTGTGTGGCACTACCACTGTGCTAAATGGAATAGGTTTCGAACAGATCTAGCAATGCGAAACTAGGGCATCCATGAGGCACTGTGGGCCATCAGAAGCAACACAATTGTACTCAACCACAATCTGTCACCTCATGGCCCGGCATATCTCCCACTCTACCATTACCATCAATCGGGGAGCAACCGTGGTTCAATGAAGAGTGCAGGAGGGCATGCTGGGAGCTACACCAGGCACACCTCAAAATGAGGTGTCACCCTGGTGAAATTACAACCCAGGACTACCTGCGTGCCATACAGCGTAAGCAGCATGCGGTAGACATAATCAACGGATCAGATCTAAGCTCTGCAGTCCTGCCACATCCAGTTATGAATGGTAGTGGACAATTAAACAATTAACTGGAGGAGGTGGCTTCACATATATCCCCACCCACAATGATGGGGGAGCCCAGCACATCAGTGCGAAAGATAAGGCTGAAGCATTTGCAACAATCTTCAGCCAGATGTGCCGAGTGGATAATCCATCTCTGCCTCCTCCTGAAGTCCCCAGCATCACAGATGCCAGTCTTCAGCCAATTCGATTCATTCCGCATGATATCAAGATAAGACTGAAGGAATTGGATACTGAAAACGCCCATGGGCCCTGACAACATTCCAGGAATAGTACTGAAGGCCTGTGCTCCAGAACTTGCCGTGCCCCGAGCCAAGCTGTCCCAGTACACTGGCATCTACCCGGAATGTGGAAGATTGCCCAGGTATGTCCTCCACACAAAAAGCAGGACATGTCCAACCCGGCCAATTACCGCCCCATCAGTCTACTCTCAATCATCAGTAAAGTGATGAAAGGTGTCGTCGACAGTGCTATCAAACGGCACTTGCTTAGCAATAACCTGCTCACTGACACTCAGTTTGGGTTCCGTCAGCTCCTGACCTCATGACAGAACAAAAGAGCTGAACTCAAGAGATGAGGTGAGAGTGACTGCCTTGGACATCAAGGCAGCATTTGACTGAGTATGGCATCAAGGAGTCCTAGCAAAACCGGAGTCAATGGGAATCAGGGGGAAAGCTCTCCAATGGTTGGAATCGTACCTAGCACAAAGGAAGATAGTTGTGGTTGTTGGAGGTCAATCATCTCAGCTCCAGGACATCACTGCAGGAGTTCCTCAGGGTAGTATCCGAGGCCCAAACATCCTCAGCTGCTTCATCAAAGACCTTTCTTCAATCATAACGTCACGAGTGGGGATATTTGCTCATGATTGTACAATGTTCAGCACCATTCGCGATTCCTCAGATACTGAAGCAGTCCACGTAGAAATGCAGCAAGACCTGTACAATATCCAAACTTGGGCTGAAAGTGGCAGGTAACATTCATGCCACACAAGTGCCAGGCAATGACCATTTCCAACAAGAGAGAATCTAACCATCTCCCCTTGACATTCAATGGCATTACCATCACTGAATCCCCCACTGTCAACATCCTGGGGTTACCATTGACCAGAAACTGAACTGGAGTAGCTATATAAATACCGTGGCTACAAGAGCAGGTCAGAGGCTAGGAATCCTGCGGCGAGTAACTCACCTCCTGATTCCCCAAAGCCTGTCCACCATCTACAAAGCACAAGTCAGGAGTGTGATGGAATACATATTACGGAAACATGGCTGCAAGGTGACCAGGGATGGGTAATGAACATCCAGGGGTATTCAATATTTAGGAAAGACAGACAAAAAGCAAAAGGTGGTGGAGTTGCATTGCTAGTTAGAGAGGAAATTAACGCAATAGTGAGGAAATATTTTAGCTCTGACGATGTGGAAACTGAATGGGTAGAGCTGAGAAACTCTAAGGGGCAAAAAACGTTAGTGGGGATTGTATAGAGCCCCAAATTGTAGTGGTGATGTTGGTAATGGCATGAAACAGGAAATTAGAGATGCACGCGACAAAGGAAAATCTGTAATTATGGGTGACTTTAATCAGCATATAGATTGGGAAAATCAAATTAGTCACAATACCATGGAGGAGGAATTCTTGGACGATATATGGGATGGTTTTCTGGACCGATACATTGAGGAAGCAACTAGAGAACAGGCCATTCTAGACTGGGTATTGTGTAATGAAAGAGGAATAATTGACAATCTAGTGGTGCAAGACCCCTTGGGGACGAGCGACCATAATATGATAGAATTCTTCATCAAGGTGGAGAGTGACGTAGTTGATTCTGAGACAAGGGTCCTGACTCTTAGTAAAGGTAACTATGAAGTTATGAGGTGCGAGTTGGCCATGTCAGATTGGGAAACGTTACTTAAAGGGATGACGGTGGATAGGCATTGGCAAACATTTAAACAGCGCACGGATGAACTGCAACAATTGTTTATCCCTGTCTGGTGCAAAGGTACAATGGGAAAGGTAGCCAAACCATGGCTTACAAGGGAAATTAGAGATAGCATTAGATCCAAGGAAGAGGCACATACATTTGCCAGGAAAAACAAAAGACCTGAGGATTGGGAGCAGTTTAGGATTCAGCAAAGAAGGACCAAGGGATTGATTAAGAAGGGGAAAATAGAGTACGAGAGCAAGCTCACGGGAAACATAAAAACTGACTGTAAAAGTTCCTATAGGTATGTGAAGAGAAAAAGATTGGTGAAGACAGATGCAGGTCCCTTACAGTCAGAAACAGGGGAATTTATTATGGGGAATAAAGAAATGGCTGACCAACTAAATGCATACTTTGGTTCTGTCTTCACAAAGGAGGACACAACTATCATACCAGAAACGTTGGGGAACACAGGGCTTAGTGAGAGAGAGGAACTGAAGGAAATCAGTATTTTGGAGAAATAGTGTTGGGGAAATTGATGGGATTGAAGGCCGATAAATCCCCTGGGCCTGATGGTATGCATGCCAGAGTACTTAAGGAAGTGGCCCTAGAAGTAGTGGATGCATTGGTGGTCATCTTCCAAGATTCTATAGATTCTGGAACAGTTCCTACAGATTGGGGCGTAGCTAATGTAACCCCACTATTTAAAAAGGGAGGTAGAGAGAAAGCAGGGAATTATAAACCAGTCAGCCTGATGTCGGTAGTGGGGAAAATTCTAGAGTTCAATATCAAAGATTTTATAGCAGAGCACTTAGAGAACAGTGGTAGAATCGGGCAGAATCAGCATGGATTTACGACAGGGAAATCATGCTTGACAAATCTACTAGAATTCTTCGAGGATGTAACTAGTAGAGTTGATGAGGGGGAGCCAGTGGATGTGGTTTATTTGGACTTTCAGAAGGCTTTCGACAAAGTCCCACATAAGAGATTAGCATGTAAAATTAAAGCGCATGGGATTGGGGATAATGTATTGCGATAGATAGAAAATTGGTTGGCGGACAGGAAACAAAGAGTAAGGATAAATGCATCTTTTTCTGAATGGCAGGCAGTGACTAGTGGGGTACTGCAGGGATCTGTGCTAGGACCCCAACTATTCACAATATACATTGATGATTTAGATGAGGGAACTAAATGTAATATCTCTAAATTTGCAGATGATACAAAACTGGGTGGGAGGGTGAGTTGTGAGGAGGATGCAGCGAGGCTTCAGGGTGACTTGGACAAGTTGAGTGAGTGGGCTAATGCATGGCAGCTGCAATATAATGTGGATAAATGTGAGGTTATCCACTTTGGTCGCAAAAACAGGAAGGCAGATTATTATCTGAACGGCTACAAACTGAGAGAGGGGAATATGCAGCGAGACCAGGGTGTTCTCGTACACCAGTCACTGAAGGTAAGCAGGCGGTAAAAAAGGCATATGGTATGTTGGTCTTCATAGTGAGAGAATTCGAGTACAGAAGCAGGGATGCCTTGCTACAATTATACAGGGCCTTGGTAAGGCCACACCTGGAATATTGTGTGCAGTTTTGGTCTCCTTATCTGAGGAAGGATGTTCTTGCTGTAGAGGGAGTGCAGCGAAGGTTTACCAGACTGATTCCTGGGATGGTTGGACTGACGTATGAGGAGAGATTGAGTTGGTTAGGATTATATTCGCTGGAGTTCAGAAGAGTGAGGGCGGTGTTTATAGAAACCTATAAAATTCTAATAGGACTTGACAGGGTAGATGCAGGAAGGATGTTCCCGATGGTCGGGGAGTTCAGAACTAGGGGTCATAGTCGAAGGATACGGGGTAAACCTTTCAGGACTGAGATGAGGAGAAATTTCTTCACCCAGAGAGTGGTGAGCCTGTGGAATTTACTACCACAGAAAGCAGTTGAGGCCAAAACATTGTATGTTTTCAAGAAGGAGTGAGATATCGCTCTTGGGTCAAAAGGGATCAAAGGGTATGGGGCGAAAGCCAGAACAGGCTACTGAGTTGGATGATCAGCCATGATCATAATGAATGGCGGAGTAGGCTTGAAGGGCCGAATGGTCTACTCCTGCTCCTATTTTCTATGTTTCTATGGGTGCAGCTCCAACACCAAAGAAGCTCGACACCATCCAGGACAAAGCAGCCCACTTGATTGGCACCCCATCGACAAACATTTACTCCCTCCACCACCGACACACAGTGGCAGCAGTGTGTACCATCTACAAGATGCACTGTAGCAACTCACCAAGGCTCCTTAGGCAGCACCTTCCAAACCCACGACCTCTACCACCGAGAAGGACAAGGGGAGCAGATACATGGAAACACCACCACCTGCAAGTTCCCCTCCAAAGGACAAAGAACAGTACAGCACAGGAACAGGCCATTCGGCCCTCCAAGCCTGCGCCGATCTTGATGCCTGCCTAAACTAAAACCTTCTGCACTTCCGGGGACCGTATCCCTCTGTTCCCATCCTATTCATATATTTGTCAAGATGCCTCTTAAACGTCATTATCGTACCTGCTTCCACCACCTCCCCCGGCAGCAAGATCCAGGCACTCACCACCCTCTGTGTAAAGAACTTGCCTCGCACATCCCCTCTAAACTTTGCCCCTCTCACCTTAAACCTATGTCCCCTAGGACTCTTCCACCTTGGGAAAAAGCTTCTGACTATCCACTCTGTCCATGCTGCTCATAACTTTGTAAACCTCTATCATGTCGCCCCTCCACCTCTGACGTTCCAGTGAAAACAATCCGAGTTTATCCAACCTCTCCTCATAGCTAATGCCCTCCAGACCAGGCAACATCCTGGTAAACCTCCTCTGTACCCTCTCCAAAGCCTCCACGTCCTTCTGGTAGTGTGGCGACCAGAATTGCACACAATATTCTAAGTGTAGCCTAACTAAAGTTCTGTACAGCTGCAGCATGACTTGCCAATTTTCATACTCTATGTCCCGACCGATAAGGCAAGCATGCCGTATACCTTCTTGACTACCTTATCCACCTGCGTTACCACTTTCAGTGACCTGTGGACCTATACGCCCAGATCTCTCTGCCTGTCAATACTCCTAAGGGTTCTGCCATTTACTGTATACTTCCCACCTGCATTAGATCTTCCAAAATGCATTACCTCACATTTGTCCGGATTAAACTCCATCTGCCATTTCTTTGCCCAAGTCTCCAACCGATCTATATCCTGCTGCATCCTCTGACAATCCTCATCACTATCCGCAACTCCATCAACCTTTGTGTCGTCCGCAAACTTACTAATCAGACCAGCTACATTTTCCTCCAAATCATTTATATATACTACAAACAGCAAAGGTCCCAGCACTGATCCCTGCGGATCACCACTAGTCACAGCCCTCCATTCAGAAAAGCACCCTTCCACTGCTACCCTCTGTCTTCTATGACAGAGCCAGTTCTGTATCCATCTTGCCAGCTCACCTCTGATCCCATGTGACTTCACCTTTTGTATGAGTCTGCCATGAGGGACCTTGTCAAAGGCTTTACTAAAGTCCATATAGATGACATCCACTGCCCTTCCTTCATCAATCATCTTTGTTGTCACTTCCTCAAAAAACTCAATCAAGTTAGTGAGACACGACCTCCCCTTCACAAAACCATGCTGCCTCTCGCTAATAAGTTCATTTGTTTCCAAATGGGAGTAAATCCTGTCCCGAAGAATCCTCTCTAATAATTTCCCTACCACTGATGTAAGGCTCACCGGCCTATAATTTCCTGGATTATCCTTGCTACCCTTCTTAAACAAAGGAACAACATTCGCTATTCTCCAGTCCTCTGGGACCTCACCTGTAGCCAATGAGGATGC
The DNA here is from genome assembly GCF_036365525.1 of Heterodontus francisci. Taxonomy (NCBI): domain Eukaryota; kingdom Metazoa; phylum Chordata; class Chondrichthyes; order Heterodontiformes; family Heterodontidae; genus Heterodontus; species Heterodontus francisci. The sequence goes on along the minus strand of NC_090409.1, from coordinate 36,838,482 downwards.
AAAGATTTCTGTCAAGGCCCCAGCAATTTCTTCCCTTGCCTCTCTTCGTATTCTAGGGTAGATCCCATCAGGCCCTGGGGACTTATCTACCTTAATGCTTTGCAAGACACCCAACATCTCTTCCTTTTTGATAATGAGATGACTGAGACTATGTACACTCCCTTCCCTAGGCTCATCATCCACCAAGTCCTTCTCTTTGGTGAATACTGATGCAAAGTACTCATTTAGTGCCTCGCCCATTTCCTCTGGCTCCACACATAGATTCCCTTCTCTGTCCTTGAGCGGGCCAACCCTTTCCCTGGTTACCCTCTTGCTCTTTATATATGTATAAAAAGCCTTGGGATTATCCTTAATCCTGTTTGCCAATGACTTTTCATGACCCCTTTTAGCCCTCATGACTCCTTGTTTAAGTTCCTTCCTACTGTCTTTATATTCCTCAAGGGATTCGTCTGTTCCTAGCCTTCCAGCCCTTACGAATGCTTCCTTTTTCTTTTTGACTAGGCTCACAATATCCCGCGTTATCCAAGGTTCCCGAAACTTGCCAAACTTATCCTTCTTCCTCACAGGAACATGCTGGTCCTGGATTCTAAACAACTGACATTTGAAAGACTCCCACATGTCAGATGTTGATTTACCCTCAAACAGCCGCCCCCAATCTAAATTCTTCAGTTCCTGCCTAATATTGTTATAATTAGCCTTCCCCCAATTTAGCACCTTCACCCGAGGACTACTCTTATCCTTATCCACAAGTACCTTAAAACTTATGGAATTATGGTCACTGTTCCCGAAATGCTCCCCTACTGAAACTTCGACCACCTAGCCGGGCTCATTCCCCAATACCAGGTTCAGTATGGCCCCATCCCTAGTTGGACTATCTACATATTGTTTCAAGAAGCCCTCCTGGATGCTCCTTACAAATTCTGCCCCATCTAAGCCCCTAGCACTAAGTGAGTCCCAGTCAATATAGGGGAAGTTAAAATCACCCACCACGACAAGCCACACACCATCCTGACTTGGAACCATATCACCGTTCCTTCACTGTCGCTGGGTCAAAATCCTGGAACTCCCTTCCTAACAGCACTGTGGGTGTACCTACACCTCATGGACTGCAGCGGTTCAAGAAGGCAGCTCACCACCACCTTCTCAAGGGCAATTCGGGATGGGCAATAAATGCTTGCCTGGCCAGCGACGCTCACAACACATGAATGGATAAAAAACATTTGGCCCCTTGAACCTGCTCCGCCATTCAATAAGATCATGGCTGATCTAATTGTAAACTCGACTCCACATTCCTGCCTACCCCCAATCACCTTTCACCCCCTTGCTTATCAAGAATGTATCTACCTCTGCCTTAAAAATATTTCAAGACTCTGGGCTGAATTTTACTGGCTCGATGCTGATCTTGGTGGTGAACTTGAAAAATGGTGGTGTGCCCACGCAGACTGTCCGTCACGGATCCACTGCCATATTGAGTGCGGCGAGTCAATTTCATACCCACAACGCGCCAGCCCCGCAAATGAACTGGAGGGGGCGGGATTTACGGAGCCATGCTCAGAGTGGGTCAATCGAGGAGGAGGTGCTGGGGCCCTACTTAAAGGGCAGTCAACCCTGAAACCCTGCATTAGTTTCATATGTTGAGCAAAAAATCTTTGAAGCTGCAAATGAAATTAGACTGTGGATTAACCAGTGGAGTTAAAGGACCGCAGAAAAATCTGAAGATGGCAGAGGGGCGCGGCAGGGTGGCCCCAATGTTCAGCGATGCCTCCTTGCTCATTCTCCAGGCTGTGCGGGCAAGGCGGGAGAACCTTTTCCCCAGCGATGGCAAAAAGAGGCCTTCCAGCCTGACTTAGGCAGCCTGGCTGGTGGTGACAACGGAGGTTAGTAGCCGTGAGGCCATCTGACGTGACTGGGTCCAGTGCCGCAAGAGGATGAACAATCTGCTGGGCTCCACAAAAGTAAGTGGCACTTTGTTTCATGGCTCCGCTGAACCTCTGTGTCCCCACACAGAGTGGCACATGTGTGCCACCGCTATGCGAAAGGCAGGGAGATTGGGCAGGGAGGAATGACAGATATCAAGGCCTCCTCCCTATTCAATGTAGTTGTGCAGAGAACAGCAAACAGCAACGATATGAGTTACCCTTTCCGGCTTGTACTGTTGGGCACCAGCTGATCTATCCAGCCAGCAGAAACGCATTTTCAGCAAGCCGATCGCCTGCTCAAATGTGGCTCCTGTAGCGCTGTGGCAGGCGTTATATCTCTCCTCGGTATCAGTGGTGGGATTTCGCACTGGGGTCAGGAGCCATGTCTGCAAGAGGTCGCCCTTGTCTCCAAGAATCCACCCCTCCATCTGTGCCAGTCCAGTGAACAGCAACGGCACCTGGGACTGGCGCTCGATGAAGGCGGCATGGCAGCTGCCGGGATAGCGAGCACAGATTTGCATAAAGTGCTTACAGTGATCACAAACTAGCTGCACGTTGAGGGAGTGGAAGCCCTTCCGGTTGAGGTATGCAGTTGGTCACCTGGCGGGAGCCTTGATGGCCACATGGGTGCAGTCTATGACCCCTTGCACTTGTGGGAATCCTGTTCCAGTGTTCCAGTGAACATCAAAGCAGGCTCGAGGAGCAGCACCTGATCTTTTGATTAGGCATGCTACACCCTTGCGGACTGAACATTAAGTTCAATAACTTCAGAGCATGACTGGCCTTTTAAAAAATATTTTTTACTCATGTGGCTGCTTTTCATGTAGTCGTGTAGCTGCTCATTATTCTGCTATTAACAGTCTCTCTGGACTAATGCTTTGTCTTTCACCACAAGCATTATATGCGCTTTGCCTTTGTCCCAGGCCAGCTTTGTTATTTAATCGCCTTCTGCCCTATCAAACACACTCCCCTTCATTTGCTGAAAACCTAATTATTTTCTAACCTTTGCCAGTTCTGATGAAGGGTCACTGACCTGAAACATTAACTCTGCTTCTCTCTCCACAGATGCTGCCTGACCTGCTGAGTATTTCCAGCATTTTTTTGTTTTTGTTTCTGAGTTTCAATTGCCTTGCTGAGATGCCAATCAGTGCTGTGTGGCTGGATGCCCCACCCACCACAACGGTTCAGGGTTCATTAGCATAACATCCACCTTATTAGCAGAAAGATTATCCAGCGGTTCTGACAAGTGGGGGAGGGTCGGAGGTGTGATGATTGACATTTGAAATCAACAATTAGAATTGAGCTCTTGGCACTTATCTCATTTCTAATGTGGGTGGGTTGCCTTGCAGCCAATAGGAGGCGGATATTTTGGCGGGAAGCGGTGGATGGGTTTCTGCTGGAGCTGGAGGAGGGGAAGCAACAGATTGGGAAATGGCCGGAGGCCGCTCGGTCTCAGAATCACAGAATTGTTACAGCACAGAAGCAGGCTATTCGACCCATTGTGTCTCCACTGGCTCTCTAAATGTGCATTTCATCTAGTGCAGATCCCCCGCCTTCTCCCCGTAACCCTGCATATTCTTCCTTTTCACATAATAGTCTAATTCCCTTTTAAATGCCTCTATTGAACCTGCCTCCACCACATTCTCAAGCAGTGCATTCCAGACCTGAACCACTTGCTGTATGAAAAAGTATTTCCTCATGTCGCTTTTGCTTCTTCAACAATTGCTTTACATCTGTTCCCTCTCATTCTTGATTCTTTCAGGAGTGGGAGCAGAACACTTTCTCCCTGTCTACTCCACCAGACCCCTCATGATCTTGAATACCTCCATCAAATCTCTTCAGCCTTCTCTTCTCCAAGGAAAACAGCCTGAACTTCTCATAACTATCTTCAAAACTGAAGTTCCTCATCCCTGGAACGATTCTCGTGAATCTTCTCTGCAACCTCTCGAATACCATCACATCCTTCCGAAAGAGCGGTGCCCAGAACTAGACGCAATAATCCAGCTGAGGCCAAACTAGTGTATGATACACATTTAACAGAACCTTCTTGCTTTTATACTATATGCCCCTATTAATGAAGCCCAGGATACTGTATGCTTTATTAACCGCTCTCTCAACCTGGCCGGCCACCTTCAATGACATATGCACATATGCACCCAGGTTCCTCTGCTCATACACCCGTTATATTGTCTCTCCATGTTCTTCCTACCAAAATGTATCACTTCACATTTCTCTGCATAAAATTTCATCTGTCACCTGTCTGACCATCCCACCAACCTGTCTATCCCTTTTGAATTTCTACACTATCCTCCACAATTCACAATGTTTCCAAGTTTGTAATATCAACAACTTTTGAAATTGTGCCCTGTACACCAAGGTCTACATCATAATATATATCAGGAACACCAAGACTGAAAACATCGACCCTTGGGGAACTCTACTATAAACCTTCCTCCAGCCCAAAAAACATCCATTAACCACTACTCTGTTTCCTGTCACTCAGCCAATTTCATATCCATATCTGCTGTCCCTTTTATTCCATGAGTTATAACTTTGCTCACAAGACTGTTGTGTGGCACTTTATCAAGTACTTTTTGAAAGTCTATGTCCACCACGTCAACAGCATTACCCTGATCAACCTTCTCTGTTACTTCGAAAAACTCCAGTACGTTAGTTAAACATGATTTGCCCTTCACAAATCCGTTTGGCTTTCCCTAATTAACCCACATTTGCCCAAGTGACTATTAATTTTGTCTCGAATTATTGCGTGTAGAAGCTTCCCCACCACTGAGGTTAAACTGACTGACCTGTAGCTGCTGGGCTTCTCTTTACACCCTTTTTTGAACAAGGACGTAACATTTGCCAGTCTCCAGTTCTCTGACGCCACCCCTGAATCTAAGACTGGAAAATTATGGCCAGTGCCTCTGCAATTTCCACTCTCATTACCCAGTATCCTTGGATGCATCTCATCCAGTCCTAGTGCCTGATCAAATTTAAGTACAGTTAGCCTATCCAATACCTCCTCCTGATCAATTGTAAACCCTTCAAGTGTCTGAAGTACTTCCTCTTTCACTATGACTTGCACAATATCTTCTTCCTTGGTATGCGAAGTATTCATTTAATACCTCAGCCATGCCCCCTGCCTCCATGCTTAAATCCCCTTTCTGGTCCCTACTCAGCACACTCCTTCTTTTACTAATATGCCTTTTGGATTCTCCTTTATATTAGCTACCAGTCTCTTCTCATACTCTCTCTTTGGTTCTCTTATTTGCTATTTCAGTTCCCCTCTGAACCTTCAATATTCAGCCTGGATCTTGGTTGTATTATCCACCTGACATCTGTCATAAGCACACATTTTCATCTTCACGTAAATCTCTATCTCTTTCTTCATTCAGGGAGCATTGGATTTGTTTGCCCCACCTTTCCCTTTCGTGAGAATATACCTTGACTGTGCCACAAATATCTCTTCTCTTCACATAGCCCATTATTCAGTTACTGTTTTGCCTGCCAATCTTTGATTCTAATTTATCTGGCCCAGATCCATTCGTACCACATTGAAGTTGGCTTTCCCCCAGTTAATTATTCTTATTCTGAATTGTTCCTTGCCATTTTACATTGCCAATCTATAAACTTTTTATACAATGATCAGTCTCCCAATTGTTCCCTTACTGACATTTGATCCACTTGGCCCTCCTCATTCCAAGAACGAGGTCTAGCAGTGCCTCCTTTCTCATTGGATGTGAAACATACTGCTGTAGAAAATTTTCCTGAACACACTCTAAGAACTCTTGCCCCTCTCTGCCCTTTCCATTATTACTGTCCCAGTCTCTCATCAGATAATTAAACACCCCCAATATAACCACTCTATAACTCATGCACCTTATCTATAATTTCCTTTCAAATATGTCCCTCTACATCTTTCCAGCTAGTTGGTGGGCAATCAGCTACACTAAACAATGTAAGATCATTTTTCTTCCTCAGCTCTAGCCAAATAGATTCTGTCCTTGACCCCACTGGGACATCCTCTCTCTTTCTCTCGAGTACTGCAATGTTTGCCTTCATCAAAACTGCCACCTCTCCCGTCTCCTTCTTTTTCTAATTTCCTGAATAGCTTGGATGTGACTAGATCTCTGTGAAGTTACAGCATCACAAAGCTGTTTTTCAGTGGGTAATGCTCTTACCTTTGGGTCAGAAGGTTGTGGGTTCAAACCCCACTCCAGAAACTTGAGCACACAATCCAGGAAAACACTCACAGTGACAGTGCTGAGGAAGGGCTGTGCTGTCATTTGGATGAGATGTTAAACAAGGCCCTGTCTCCCACTCAGGTGGATCGAGAGGATCCCACAGCAGCATCTTGAAAAATAGCAGGACAGTCCAACATTTTTCCCTCTGCCAACATCACACTGCTTGCTGTTTGTGTGAGCTTGTTGTACACACATTGGGTGCTGCATTTCCTAATTTACAACAGTGACTATGCTGAGGATATGAAAGATGCTATGCAAAGGCAAGTCTTTCTTTTCTTTTTGCATCTTCCACATATAATGTCGATAATAAAACACCAGAAATGTGTTCAATCCGTCCTGAATTGTATTCACGGATCCTGCCAGCAGAATCCACACTTCAAATGTGATATTTTCTGGACATCCTGATACATCTTGGCAGTTGACCCATGAAGAAAGAATTGACAAGTTCGGTGAAACAATGCCACAAACTGTTTCTATTTGACTATTCTCAGGATGTGGGTGTTGCTGGCAAGAATCATAAAAAGATAGAATTTCACATGCAGTTTGAGGGTGAGAAACGTGAGCCTGTAATTAGTGTCTCAAAGTTTAAAAAAAGGCAATTACAAGGTATGAAGACAGAGTCGGTTAGTCGTCTGGGATAATAGATTAAAGGGCAACACAGTAAATAGCAGTGACAGACATTTCCATTTATACTAATCCTACATTAATCCCATATTCCTACCACATCCCCACCTTTCCCTACCTATACTAGGGACAATTTATAATGGCCAATTTACCTATCAATCTGCAAGTCTTTAGCTGTGGGAGGAAACCAGAGCATCTGGCGAAAACCCACACAGTCACAGGGAGAACTTACAAACCCCGCACAGGCAGTACCCAGAATTGAACCCGGGTCGTTGGAGCTGTGAGGCTGCGGTGCTAACCACTGCGCCACTGTGCTGCCACACTGTGCTCCTGAGGGAGAGAGTTCCAGATTTCCACCATCCTTTGTGTGAAGAATTGCTTCCTGATTTCACTCCTGGCTCTGATTTTAGATTATCTTCCCTTGTTCCTCATTCCCCATCAGAGGAAATTGTTCCCCAATGTCTGCTCAATCAAATACTATTTTCACTGTTTATACGGACAGGTGGTTGGTAAGCATGTGGCCTCCACTTTTCACCTCCCAATTGACTGCAATCATGTTTTGTTAATAATGTTGTCTTCGTCCCTCAGTGTTTCAGGGTCATATGACAGACAAATTACAGGTTTTCTCATAGGTTTAAAAAAGATAATCATTTTTAAACAAATCCCGAAATGGTTGCATCTTCACCCACACACACATCCAAACACACACAGATACAAGAATAGATAGCTAGACAGAAAAGGGCAGGATGCAAACAAAGTCTAAAGTGATATAAGAGTTTGTGGTTACAGAAAATTTGCATCTTCTCAGGAGAAAAGTCTTTTTAAAGATGCAGGCCTGGATCTTTGTAGCCTTGAATTTATGGAGGTGTTGTAGTGTTCTGGTGGTTACGACTCAGCACACAGCTGATGGTGTGAATTTGGTTACTTTCACAGGTAGAGAGTCTCAAGGTCAGTTTGTAATGTCTCTGCTGTTGTGGCTGTTTAAGTTTTTGTCCAGAAGGTTTCTTCTTGCTTAGCTGGATCTCTCTCACAACATCTGGCTGGAAACTAGCTTTCTGGGGTCTTGGCTTAAACACCGTCTCTCTCTCCAGTGAGGGATTCAGCGATGGTAATGCCTAGGTTGGGCCTAGGGCACTACCCTGAGGAACTCCTGCAGTGATGTCCTGGGACTGAGATGATTGACCTCCAACAACCACAACCATCTTTTTTTTTCATAATTCCTCCAATTCTTTGTTTATTTCATCACAGCTTCTTCCGAGCATGGCACTATAAACACTTCAATTAGATCATCCATCCACCTTCTAAAATCATGGGAAGAGAAGCTTAGTTCATGCATCACGTCCTTGTTATTTAACCATTCTAACCCTGGTAATATTCTCGTAAAATTGATTTGCACCTCCTGCATGCCCAATAAATCTTTCCAGAGGTGTGATGCCCAGAACTAAATGCAGCACTCCATGTGGGATATCACACAAACATAGAATCAAAAAATCATTACAGCACAGAAGGAGGCCATTCAACCCATCATGTCTGTACTGGCTCCCTGAAAGAGCAATCTATCTGGTGCCACTCTCCTGCTTTCACCCCACATTCTTCCTTTTCAGATAACAATCCAATTCCCTCTTGAATGCCTCGATTGAACCTTCCTCCACCCCAACCTAACCCCTCGCTGCGTGAAGAAGTTTTTTCTCATGTTGTCATTGCTCCTTTTTCCAATTATCTTAAATCTGTGCTCCCTTGTTCTCGCTTCTTCCACCAATGGGAACAGTTTTTCCTTATCTTCTCTGTCCAGACCCTTCATGATTTTGAAAACCTTTATCAAATCGCCTCTGAATCATATCTTCTCCAATGAAAACTGTCCCAACTTCTCTAACCTATCCACGTAACTGAAGTTCCTCATTCCCGGAACCTTTCTCATGAATCTTTTCTGTACTCTCTCTAATGCCCTCAGATCTTTCTTAAAGCGTGGCACTCAGAACTGGACACAGTACTCCAATTGAGGCTGAACCAACTTGTTTTTTACAAGTTGAACATAACTGTTTTTGGACTCTATGCCCCTATAAATGACGCCCAGGATACTGTATGCTCTATTAACTGTCCTGCCACCTTCAACGATTTATTTGCGTAAACACCTAGGTCCCTCTGCTCCTGCACCCCTTTAGAATTGTACCCTTTATTTTATATTATCATTCCACGTTCTTCCTACCAAAATGAATCACTTCACACTTCTCTGAATTAAATTTCATCTGTCAACTTGTTCGTCCATTCCACTAAGCTGTCTATGTATTTTTGATGTTCTGCACTATCCTCCACATAGTTCACAATGTTTCCGAATTTCATCTCATTCGCAAATTTTGAAATTGTGCCCTGTACACCAAAGTGTAGGTCATTAATGTATATCACAAACAGGGAGTGTCCTTACACCTTTGGGGACTTCACTACAAAGCTTCCTCCAGTCCAAAAAACATCCATTGTTAATCTGTTAATTGTATGCAGGCAAAGAGTGTTAATTGGGGTCTTAGTTGAGCACTTATAAGCAGACATGCAATGAGACTGGTGATGGGTTTGAGTGAGGAGATACATGTTTGTAATCCTTTTACTCTGCACAATTAATGTGAAACTGAGTAAATATAGGCTCCAGCATTATCCTTCCATAACAAGCTTTCTGGAGTTTAACACGGTAGCAGACGATGGTTGCCTAAAGCTGAAGGTTGGAATTTGGGAAATGTTTTTTGGATAGAAAACTAAAATCTCAAGGGATATTGTGGAAAATATGGCAAAGAGCAAGTACAAATTGTCTGGGTATGACTACACTCTGATGTTCTCTGAGTCTGAACCATATGACCAGTGGAAGAGTGAAGTGGATATGTGGACACGGGTTACATTTCTAACAAAGAGGAAACAAGGTATGGCTTTGGTGTTGTCACTTCCTACCAAAAGTAAAATCAGAAGTAAAATGTTTTGTGGACTGGATGGTCGTCAGTTGGTTACTGATGAAGGGTTGGATCTTCTGTTAGAATTTTTGGATGAAATTTACAAGAAAGATGACCTAATGAATGCGTATGCGGCATGGTCAGACTTTCATAGATTTCGGAAAACAGATGGTTATATCATGGCCTTTAACAGACTGTAAACACTATTGAAGAAATTCAATTTGGAGATCCCTGGTTCAGTGCTAGCTTTTAAATTGCTAGATTGTGCTCGGGTGTCAAATATGGACAGGCTCCTGGTTCTAACTGGGGTTTAGTTCTTGGACAGATACTCTCTGTTGGACCAAATGTCTGTGACCTTAAAAATATTCCTGGGGAAACAGTGATTTCCTACAGTCCTGGTAGAACAAGCAGGGAATTCTGCGGTGACACAAAGAATGGAGAACTCAATGTTTATTAGACTTAGAAATAATCCAGATACTGAAAGCAGGCCGAAGTATAATGGAAGAATTAAAGGCAGGAGGAATGAGGATGAAAGCACCTTTAGCAGGTCTGACTATTACGGTGGAAAACTGAATTGGAACACCAATCATAAGCTGTTGAATCCCAGGAATGCCTAAGGAATAGTTAATGGGTGCTTCAGATGTGACTCAAAGTATCATTATGCAATGAACTGCCCTAAGCGGAGGGGCAGAGTCCTCAAAATAACACATGACGCAGGGAATTCTGAGGCAGAAGAGGAAGATACTGATGGATCTGAATGAATTGTACTAGTCACAAGGAGTTTCCATCCTGTGATGAATGTGTTGGTTATGGATTTGTTCATAACGGTGCTGTATTGGAGATTGCTTGCACGTCGACTGTATGTGGAACTGATTGGTTGCAGTCTTATCTGGATTCACTCAGTAGTGAGGATCGATGCAAGGTTAAGGAGTATAAAAGTACTACTAGCTTTAGGCTTGGTGATGACGACACGTTGAAGTCATTGATGAGAGTAATAATCCCATGTAAAATAGCTGGGGTAAGCCACTTTATTAGTGCTGATGTATTCTCCAGTGAGATACCTTTACTGTTGAGTAAGCCTTCAATGAAAAAGACATCAATGAAACTTGATATGCTGCATGATAAGGCAATTATGCTTGGGAAGCCAATGAATTTGCAGTTTACCCAGTCAGGGAATTATTGTATCCCCTTAACAAAAGCTTATATTTCTAATCAGAGTGTCAGAGAAGTATTGATGGTGTTATGAATCAGAGAGACAAAAGGCAAATTGTCTTAAAGTCACACAGAAAATTTTCTCACCCTTCTTGTCAGAGATTTAGAACCCTATTAAAAGATGCAGGTGTGATTGATGAAGAATATACGAGGATAATAGAAGAGATTAGTGAAAAGTGTAAAATCTGTAAAAAGTATCGGAGGACACCATCATGTCCTATTGTTAGCCTTCCATTAGCTTGTGACTTTAAAGAGGTAGTTGCCATGGATTTAAAGGTATGGGTCAGAGACAAGAATATTTTTATTCTGTGTTTTATAGACCTATCAACTAGATTTAGTCTTTCTACAATAATAAATAGCAAAGACAAAAGGCTGATTATAGACTTAATTATGGAGAAATGGGTAGGGAGTGGTCTTGGGGTACCAGCTAAGTTTCTGACTGATAATGGAGGGGAATTTGCCAATGACGGGTTCAGAGACATGTGTGACAAAATGAACATTACGGTTATGAATACTGCAGCTGAAAGCCCTTTCAGCAATGGGCTCTGAAAGGAATCACACAGTGGTTGATGAAATGTTATATAAAATCTTAGCTGACCAGCCAAACGGCAAGTTGACAACTGCCCTGACATGGGTGGTTCTTACAAAGAATTTGCTTCAGATGGTTGGAGGATAGATTCCCTATCAATTGGTCTATGGGCAGAATCTCAAATGGTCTGCTGTACTGTGCAAGAGTCCTCCTGCTCTAGAACGTACTACAATTAGTTCCATTTTTTTCTGCAATTTGAATGCTTTACATGCAGGACACGGGCTTTTATCAAGGCTGAGGTCACTGAGAAAATGCAGAGAGCTCTGAGGCATCGTATAAGGCCATCTGAGGTGGTATTTAGTTCAGGAGATTTGGTGTATTATAAAAGAGATGGTCATAGGGAATGCAAGGGCCCTGGTAAGGTAATCGTTTGCAATGGTAAGACTGTAGTTACAAAGCATAGAAATAAAACTGTTAAGATTCATTCCTCACGATTAATCAAGGTTGATTACAAAATCTCAGAATCTGAGCAGCTGATATAGGGAAATGAAAGATCTTGTATCTCAAATACTCGTGTTTTTGTGATGAAAGTCCTGAGGCACAGGTAGATCAAGAGTTGGATAGTCATTTTTTTATTATTCATTCATGGGATGTGGGCGTCGCTGGCCAGGCCAGAATTTATTGCCCATCCCTAATTGCCCTTACGAAGGTGGTTGTGAGCTGCCTTCTTGAACCGCTGCAGTCCATTTGGGGTAGGTAGACCCACAGTGCTGTTAGGAAGGGAGTTCCAGGATTTTGACCCAGCGACAGTGAAGGAACGGCAATATAGTTCCAAGTCAGGATGGTGTGTGACTTGGAGGGGAACTTGCAGGTGGTGGTGTTCCCATGTATTTGCTGCCCTTGTCCTTCTAGTTGGTAGAGGTCGCGTGTTTGGAAGGTGCTGTCGAATGAGCCTTGGTGCGTTGCTGCAGTGCAATTTGTAGATGGTACACACTGCTGCTATTGTGCGTCGGTGGTGGAGGTTGTGAATGTTTGTAGATGGTGTGCCAATCAAGCGGGCTGCTTTGTCCTGGATGGTGTTGAGCTTCTTGAGTGTTGTTGGAGCTGCATCCATCCAGGCAAGTGGAGAGTATTCCATCACACTCCTGACTTGTGCCTTGTGGATGGTGGACAGGCTTTGGGGAGTCAGGAGGTGAGATACTCGCCGCAGGATTCCTAGCCTCTGACCTGCATTTGTAGCTACAGTATTTATATTTCAGTTTCTGGTCAATGGTAACCCCAGGATGTTGACAGTGGGGGATTCAGCTTTTGTAATCTATGCCTTGATTGATAAAGGCAAGTGTCCCATATGCTTTTTTCACCACCCTATTAACCTGCCCTTCTGCCTTCAGAGATCTATGGAGAAACACGCCAAAGTCCCTTTGTTCCTCGGAACTTCCCAGTGTCATGCCATTCAATGAATACTTCCGTGTCACATTACTACTTCCAAAGTCCATCACCTCACACTTTTCAGCGTTAAATTCCATCTGCCACTTTTCTGCCCAATTGACCATCTCGTCTATATCTTCCTGTAACCTGAGACAATTTAGTGGGTGATTATTGAGGAAATAAAAGGTCATAATAAATGAAGAACAAATAAAAGTGTTAATAACTGGGACCACTTGGGAATGCAGGATGTCTGTTCCAAAATTATTCTGAGAATATTGTATTAGACAGTAAAGCTCCTCCAGGTCTCATGAATTACATAGAATCTAATTAATGGGATGTCCCACTTAGGATAGAAGATGAAGACAGGAAAATCACACCACCAATAGGAATTGGAATAACTCACCTTGTGTGTGTTCAATGGAATATATCAATCTGGTCTCCATGTACATTCCAGTGGAAGTCAGGAAAGTGGAGATGAGACTTGTGAATTGATAACTTTCTCTTGAGATGTCTGTACCCTTGCTTATGAACTTTTCAAGAAAACTGAATGTAATAGTCTGGCCACTATCCAAGGCATCAGGATAAGATCAGCTGAAAGTCCAAAAATGGCTTGTATCGGATGGCACGTGATAGCAGGATACCGTTATTAGTGAGCAAAGTTGTTGTGTGTGAAGCAACTAATATGCGGAAATGCATGGTAATCTTACACTGAAGAACGGGTCAGAGACATGCTCGGTTACTTGATAAGGAGCACGACATATAAAATGGTTAATGTGGCTGGTAGAGTGAGAAAATATTTTAAATCATCAAGACATTGACACATACTCCATCGAGAAACTTACTTTAATCTCATCAGGATAGAATTAAACATACTGGTACAGAGGGGTTAAAATTAATGTAAAGAGGGATATGGAATCTGGATTAGGAAAATTGAGGGCTCGGTCTAATCCTGAGCAAGAAATATCCACAAGATGGTTGCAGGTGAACAGGGAGCTGGAGAATCTTTTTAAGTCCATGCATGATCTTTTGTTTGAAGCATTTATGACATGCCAATAATTTAGAATTGAATGAGATGATCTACAGGTGGGGAGTGTCAATCTAACTCGATAGTGATCACATTTTACTGAAAAAGTTCTTGGTGGTAGCTGAAGGGTTTTGTGTTGATGATTCTGATAATTTTTCTACCCACAGTGTCTGATACAGAAGGTAGAGAAACAAGCTTATAATTTAGAAATAGCTAGGTTAGTCAGGGGCTAATTGAGAGAAGTCGGTAAGGATATTTCCTTCTCAAGGTGGGAAGATCTGTATGAAATGGCTGTCTAACAACCTTATAAAATCTTCAGAAAATTAATTGAATATTATAGAAAAAGCTCTCTCTCTTGTTAAGAAAGATTCCAGCGCAGTCAGCCAAGTTGACAGATACAGGACAACGTTGGCCTGTTATTTCTGCCAAGGATATGACTAGCACAGGCTCTAAAACAAGGCATTCCTAAATCTGATTAGATGGAGCCCCATCTCCTCTCTAGACAGTGACTGGCAGAAGGTTACAAATGGTACCAAGCACGAGATAAGGTGGAAGCTGGCTTAGTGGGCATAGTGATGGGCAGAGGAGGGGTTTACTTTGGATACCTCTCCCTTGGTGATTGAGATGGGACACCCACCAGCCCCTAGAAATCAAGTTTATAATCAGGTGTTCGGGAGGGAAACTTTCAGTCTTCTTCAGAAAGAAGACTGGAAGAGAGCTGCATAACTGAGCAGAAGGGACTGCTGCCACCATCTACGGAGACCAGCATTCACTCTGCGTCATCCATCCGTTCGTCCCGAAAGACCGGTAAACTATTCCCACCTGTCATGGTCATATATCTTTTCTGTCTATTTAGCTTATACATATCATATTTTGCTGCTTCTTAATAAACCACTTCAAAACCACCCAAGACTTCGACCACGTTTTTGGGTAATCTGTGTCTCCCTAACCAAATCTTACAATTGTAAAATGGTTACAGCAGATCATTAACAATATTTCCTGGGTGGTGACTTCCCAGTTCTTGTCAGATTTTTTTTTTTGCTGGACATTTTCATCTTAACCAGCTGTCATCCTCACAAGAGCTCCTAAGAATGACTCGATGATGCGATGTATTTTTGGTATTTTTTCACAGCCTGAAACTCAAGTGCTGTAATCCCTCACTTCAGTATTAATTTACTCAAATACAGCACTATCCTGCTCTTTACTCTAAGTTCTAGCTGCTACTCAAGAGTCTGAAGAAACATCTAAACTGGTTAAACAAGATCATTCACTCACAGTCTGAAATCAAATCGCTCCACAGATGTATCTTTACTCTCGGACTTCTTATTCACCAATGAGAGATACCAGTTATTTATTGAAAGCAGGCTTTCAAAATATCTGTGCCAGAATGTGTGGAAATGGGACTATAGGACAGACACTGCTCGTAAAATGCCTCAAAACGCTGATGTTTACATGACTCAAAATCAAATTTAAATACTTTAGATATAAAACATTTATTCCCAGGTGACTTTCACAGGTTGGAATGCAAAAATATCATTTTTACCCTCTGGCAATCTAGGAGACAATAAGCGAAAATAATATAGAACAGCTACCATTTATAGGTGACTGGGAAAGGATTGTTTTATACCTCTTGAGCAACATAATTGTGATTTAGATCCACACACTAAAGTCTAAACAAATGATTTCCCACTAAACAAGTAATGATTCCCACTTTTATTCATGCACTGACCAAGTTCATGTAACTCTCACCACCTGTATCCCACTACGCCTTTTCAATCCTATCTCCGTCTGCGATAGCCCCAGGGCAAAAGCTTTCCCTTCTCACTGAGAACGCAAATTCCAGACTGCCTAACCTCTGGCCCTCCATTTGCGATGATACTTTGGCAGCTGTCAAATTACCTCAACCACACTCTCTCCTCCATCTTTGATGCCCTTGTGCCCAGTGAAACACTTACTGGTTCTTACCTTAGTTGCTCCCCCAGTATGGCCCCTGTCTTCACTCCCTCGAGCACAAGGGACACAAACGGTTCAGCCATCCATCTTCAGACCTGGCTGGAATAGAGAAAATATTATTGGGCCTTGCTCATCTTTGCCAAACCACCCATTAGAGAGCAAAAATATCCTCCCGGCTTCTTTTCTCCATTACCACTTGCTCCAGTTACCTTTCCCTTTGATATCATTCTCAAAGGCAATTAGGGATGGACCATAAATGCTGGTCCTGCTAGCAACACTCACATCCCATGAATAAATAAAAATAACCCAGTTACCTTTCGTCCTATGTTAGTATGTTCATTTTTTAAAAATGAGATATATTTCAAACAGACCGAGCAACTCAAAAGTGGGCATCCATGAGGCGCTATGAGCCATTAGCAGCAGCAAAACTGTATTCAACCACAATCTGTAACGTCATGGCCTGGTATATCCCCCTCTCTACCATTACAATAAAGCTGGGAGACCAAGCCTGGTTCAATGAAGAGTGAAGGTGGGCATGCCAGGAGCAGCACCAGGCAGACCTATAAAATAAGGTGTCATCCTGGTGAAGCTACAGCACAGGACTACTTGCATGCCAAACAGCGGAAGCAGCATGCAATAGACAGGGCTAAGCAATCCCACAACCAACGGAGCAGATTTAAACTCTGCAGTCCTACCACATGCAGTCGTGAATGGTGGTGGGCAATTAAACAACTAATTGGAGGAGGCTCCAAAAATATCCCATCCTCAACAATGGGGGAGCCCAACATAAAAGGCAAGCGTAAAGCATTTGCATCCATCTTCAGCCAGAAGTGCCGAGTGGATGAACCATCTCGGCCTCCTCCTGTAGTCCCCAGCATCACAGATGCCAGTTTTCAGCCAATCCAATTCACTCCGCGTGATATCAAGAAACGGCTGAAATCACTGGATACTGCAAAGTCTATGGGCCCTGACAACATTCCAACAATAGTACTGAAGACCTGTGCTCCAGAACTTGCCCTGCCCCTAGCCAAGCTGTTCCAGTACAGCTACAACACTGGCTTCTACCCGGCAATGTGGAAAATTGCCCAGGTATGTACTGTGCACAAAAAGCAGGACAAAACCACCCAGCCAATTACTGCCATGTCAGACTACTCCTGATCATCAGTAAAGTGAGGGAAGGGGTTGTCGACAGAGCTATCAAGCGGCACTTGCTTATCAATAACCTGCTCAGTGATGCTCAGTTTGCATTCCGCCAGGGCCACTCAGCTCCTCAACCTCATTACAGCTTTGGTTCAAACATGGAGTAGCTACATAAATACCGTGACTACAAGAGCAGCTCAGAGGCTGGGAATGCTGCGGCGAGTAACTCACCTCCTGACCCCCCAAAGCCTGTCCACCATCTACAAGGCACAAGTCAGGAGTGTGATGGAATACTCTCCACTTGCCTGAATGGGTGCAGCTCCAACAACACTCAAGAAGCTCGACACCATCCAGGACAAAGCAGCCCGCTTGTTCGGCACACCATCTACAAACATTCAGTCCCTCCACCACTGACGCACAGTGGTAGCAGTGTGTACCATCTACAAGATGCACTGCAGCAACACACCAAGGCTCTTCAGACAGCACCTTCCAAACCCGCGACCTCTACCAACGAGAAGGACAAGGGCAGCAGATGCATGGGAACACCACCACCTGCAAGTTTCCCTCCAAGCCACACACCATCCTGACTTGGAACTATATCGCCGTTCCTTCACTGTCGCTGGGTCAAAATCCTGGAACTCCCTTCCTAACAGCACAGTGGGTGTACCTACCCCACATGGACTGCAGCGGTTCATGAAGGCAGCTCACCACCACCTTCTCAAGGGCAATGAGGGATGGGCGATAAATGCTGGCCTGGCCAGTGACGTCCACATCCCATGAAGGAATAAAAATTTGTGTGATATCAGCAGATTCATTAAAACCAGTGGAGGTTGTAATTTCAGGGCAGCCTGTGGTTCTCTTTGGGATTGTGTGATCCCAGGAAATCAGGCTGTTTGCTGGCTGTTGCAGGAATTAACAATCTGTGGCTCAGTGATGAGGGAGACTGTGTGTTACACTCTCAGTTAAAAAGCCTCAACCTTTTTTTCTCCTCTAGGAATGGCTGCACGGCTGAATTAAACCTGCATCCACTTGAACAAATCTGTTTCTCTCTCTCTGCGATGTGATGGTAATGGGCCCACATTGACCCCCTCATTCCCCGGTCCTGCTCTCCGTGTCTCCTGCTGCTGCCTCACCTCGATCACTAACTCCTTTCAGGGAGACCGCCCGTCCCTTCCCCGAGCCAGAGAAACCCAATCCGCCGCTTCCCGCCAAAATACCCGCCTCCCATTGGCTGCAAGGCATCCGGCCCGCCCTCCAGATGACGTTTCGCCGAGAGGCCGATTCCCATTGGTGCTTGGAACGGTCACTCATCACATCTCCGGTCCTCGCTGGTTGTCAGGTGCGCCAGATAACCGTTATGCTAATGAGCTGACCGTTATGTTAATGAGGTGGCCTTTATGCTAATGAAGCTCTCCGGCGCGGCAGAAAGTGCTGGAAATACTCAGCAGGTTTGGCAGCAGCCGCGGAGAGAGAAACAGAGTTAATGTTTCAGGTCAGTGACCCTTCAGAACTGGCAAAGGTCAGAAAATAATTCGGTTTTAAACAAATGAAGGGGAGTGTGTTTAATAGGACAGGAGGCGATTAAATAACAAAGCTGTCCCGGGACAAAGGCAAAGAGAGTGTTAATGGCAAAGAAATGGGCAGCTCCGTCGACATGCAAAATAGGCACATGGTTAAAACATAAAATTAAATATTTAAAATTATAGAAAAATATTGAAAATAAAATTTAATTTACAAAAAGGGCCAGTCACGCTCTGAAGTTATTGAACTCAATGTTCAGTCCGCAAGGCTGTAGAGTGCCTTATCAGAGGGTCAGGTGCTGTTCCTCGAGCTTGCGTTGATGTTCGCTGGAACACTTCAGCAATCCCAGGAAAGAGATGTGGGCATGAGAGCAGAGGGAGGGTGTTGAAATGGCCAGCAACCGGAAGCTCGGGGTCATGCATATGGACTGAGTGGAGGTGTTCCACAAAGCTGTCACCCAGTCTGCGTTTGGTTGCTCCAATATAGAGAAGACCGCATCGTGAGCAGCGAATACAGTATATTAAATTGAAAGAGGTGCAAGTAAGTCACTGAGTGTTTGGGGCCTCGGATAGTGAGGAGAGAGGAGATAAAAGGGCGGGTTTCACACCTCCTGCGACTGCATGGGAAGCTGCCGTGGGAAGAGGACGAGGAGTTATGGAGGGGTGGACCAGGGTGTCGCGGAGGGAACGATCTCTTTGGAACGCTGACAGAGGAGGGAAGGGGAGGATGTGTTTGGTGGTGGCATCACGATGGAGGTTGGGGAAATGGTGAAGGATGTGGAGGCGAGTGGGGTGCAAAGTGAGGAGAAGGGGAACCCTGTCACGGTTCTGGGAGGGAGGGGAAGGGGTGAGGGTAGAGGTGCGGGAAATGGGCCGGACACGGTTGAGGGTCCTTTCAACCACAGTGGGAGAGAATCGTGCGTTGAGGAAAAAGGAAGACATGTCAGAAGCGCTGTTATGGAAGGTAGCATCATCAGAGACAGAGAAACTGGGAGAATGGGATGCAGTCCTTCCAAGAAACTGGCTGTGAGGAAGTGTAGTTGAGGTAGCTGTGGGAGTCATTGTGCTTCTAATAAATATTAGTGGACAGTCTATCCCCAGAGATGGAGACAGAGGAGTCAAGGAAGGGAAGTGTCAGAGATAGACCATGCAAAGGTAAATATTATTAATCATTTATTTATTTTAATTATTATTTTAACACCTCTGTTTAAATCTTCCCCCTAAACTTCTCTGCTCTGGGGAGACCAATGGTTGCATTTCTGCCACTTGTACCAAAACTCTGCCAGTGGAGCTTTCAAAGATAAAACCGAGGCCTTGATAAATGCCTGGATGGGACAATTGTGCAGAATTCGGTGGCAGTAATCAGCCATTCTCCATCAGAATTCTAAAGGCTGGATTCCCTGCCTCACGGTTTCTCTCACCATAACCATGTTTTCCTCGGTGGGGCTCAGTCCCGCACTGGGCAGTGCTCTCCTGGTCTGTGAGGCTGGATCCACACCAGAACATGAGGACATTCAGCCCATCGAGCCTCCTCCACCATTCAATACGATCCTCTCCATGTCAATGATACACTTTCCTAACAGAAATCTATTGATCTGAGTCTTGAATACTCCAACTGATTCCCAGCCAGACTCTTGAGGGAGAGAGTTCCAGATTTCCACTACCCTTTGTGTGAAGAATTGCTTCCTGATTTCACTCCTGGCTCTGATTTTAGATTATCTCCCCTTGTTCCTCATTCCCCATCTGAGGAAATTGTTTCTCAACGTCTGCTCAAATTCTTTTATCACTATAAACACTTGGATTAAATCATCCCTCAACCTTCTAAACTCATGAGAAGAGGCTTAGTCTATACATCGCATCCTCATAATTTAACCCTTCTAACCCTGGTGAATCTGTGTTGCACCCGCTACATGCCCAATATAGCCTCCCCGAGGTGTGATGCCGAGAACTGAATGCAGCACGCCATGTGCGACATGGCCAGAACTATGTGCAACTGAACCATCGTACAGTTGTGTCTCAGTGGATAACACTCTTACCTCTGAGTCGTAAGGTTGTGGGTTCAAACCCCACTCCAGAAACGTGAGCTCACAATCCAGGATGAGATTCCCAGTGACAGTAGTGAGGAAGGGCTGCACTGTCATTTGGATGAGATGTTCAAACGAGGCCCTGCTTCTTGCTGAGGTGGATACAGAGGATCCCACAGCACTATTTTGAAAAAGAGCCAGAACACATTTTTCCTTCAACCAACGTCAACACTGCTTGGTATTTGTGGGAGCTTGCTGTGCACAAATTGGCTGCTGCATTTCCTGCATTACAACAGTGACTACATGAAGAATTTGACAGACGCTATACAAATGCAAGCCTATCTTTTCTTTCTGCATCTCTCAGATATAATTGCAAAAATGAAAACACAAGAAATCATGTTCAGTGGTATCCGAATTTTATTCACGAACCTTTCGGCAGAATCCATACTTTGTGATTTTTTCTGGCTATGCTGATATCGCTTTGCAGTTGGCCCACTACGAAAGAATTGCCAAGTTTGATAAAGCAATGTCACAAATGCTTTCTATTAGTATATTCTAGGGATGTGGGTGATGCTGGCAAGACCAGCGTTCATTTCCCTGCCTCCAGATGCCCCAAGGTGGTAGTGGCAGGTAGTCTTCTTTGCAGAGGTTTGATACAACTGAGTTGTCAGGCCACTATAGAGGGCAATTATGGGTCAACTACATTATTCTGAGACTGGAGTCACATACACAAAAAGGACTCATAACATTGCACTAGTTCTATAATATCAAACCTGCATGTTCGCATTGAATGGTCATTAGTTACTCTGTGATTGATATCATCCATTAAAGATAAATTGTTGGTTGCATTCCAATATATTAAAACAAAATGAATGGACAAAACTAACATATTAACATATTAAATTTATATAGTGACTCTAACGTAGCAAAATGTCCGATGAAGCTACACAGGAGCGAAGATTAGATCTTAGGACCCAGACAGCTTGAGGCACGGCCACCAATAGAGGGAGGAAGGAAGTGGGGGATGTGCAAGAGGCTAGAATTAGAGGAATGCAGAAGTCTCAGGGAGCTATGGGAAGTTACAAAGATAGCGTGGAATGAAGGAGTGGTGGATGTGTAAAAGGCCCAGAGTAACAAGAATGTATAGAGCTCAGGTGGTTTTCATACTGCAAAAGATTACAGAGATAAGAAGAATGAATAATCCTGGAAAGCAATGGATTGAAGTCGTAAGGAGCGCTCCAGCTCGAACGCTGGCTCAGAGATGGCAGTGAAAGCCTCCAGCCACCACAATTGTCTCCCCGGTGATGTAGGCCGCATCCTGCGAGCAGAGGAAGGAGACAGTGCCAGCGCACTCCTCCGGCTTGCCAATTTGGCGCATAGCGATTTTCTCCTCAAATCGCTGGTGCAAGCTATCGTCTGACCACAGGGCTGAGCTGAACTTAGTCCTAATAACGCCCGGAGCCAGGCAATTGACGCGGATGTTGACCGGGGCCAGCTCGTCCGCCAGCACCTTGGTCAGTCCCAACAACGCTGTCTTGCTGACGCTGTAGGGCCCGATGGCAGGGAAAGGCTGGTAGGCAGCGGCGGAGCTCACCAGCATGATGGAGCGACCACCTCGTCTCTCCATGTGCGGCACCACTAGCTTGGCCAGAAGGAGAGCCGTCT
Source organism: Heterodontus francisci (assembly GCF_036365525.1). Taxonomy (NCBI): domain Eukaryota; kingdom Metazoa; phylum Chordata; class Chondrichthyes; order Heterodontiformes; family Heterodontidae; genus Heterodontus; species Heterodontus francisci. Next base: position 36,816,267 of record NC_090409.1, on the reverse strand, counting down.
TGACGTTGACCTCGAAGATTTTGTCCCAGGCCTCCTCTGAGCAGTCCAGGACTCTCCCCGCGAAGGGATTGACAGCAGCGTTGGAAACCAGGATGTCAATGGCTCCATGGCGCTTCAGCGTCTCGCCAACCAACACCTCCCGGTCCTCCCTCTTGCCCACGTGGCAGACGGTGCCCGAGACACCCAGGCCCTCAGCCTGTAGCTGCCCCAGGGCCCTGTCCACGCTGGCCTGCTTGCGGCTGCTGATCACCACCTGTGCCCCATCCCGGGCCAGGCGCCGGGCAATGGGCAGTCCGATACCCTGGGTGGAAGCTGTGACCAAGGCCACTTTGCCACTCAACAGTGCCTGTTGCATGGTGCCAGGAAATTGGACTCTGACCCTCCTTCCGGTCATATGCGCCGGATGGGCGGAGTCAGCGCCGCGCGACGTGCACTCCCCACGTGACCCGCCCACCAATCACGGGGCAGCAACGGAACGCCTCGCCCCTTTGGCAGGGCGCGGCTCCGGACAGTCCACACGGCACGTGAGCCACAGCGGCGGGGGCGGGGCCCAGCCGGCGCGGCGGCCAATGAGCGCCCAGCGAGGGCGGGAGGTCGGTCCACGGGCTGGACCGGGCGGGCCGCCGGATGGAGGTGGAGCGAGGCGCCGGGAGAAACCGTCCGGGAAGCTGACCTTGAGTAAGCGGCGCTGCTTTGTCACTCTCATCACGGTCCCGCCCAGCCTCAGCGCCGCCGCTCCCCGTTGGCTGAAACAAGTTCTCACCCTGTCCCTGACGCCATTTCCAGCATTGTGTTGCTATTGGCTGAGCGCCATGTCAATCAGGGCATTGTCGCTGGACGCCCCGCCCAATCTAACGGCTCAGGGCGCGAGATGCTCATTAGCATAACGGGAAACTCATTAGCATAATAACACCCTCATTAGCATGAGGGTCACCACGAATAAAAATTGAGCTAAAACAAGACAGCAGTAAAATACTGAAATTAAATAAAAATGAGAAATACTCTTGCAGTTCTGATAAAAACCTCATTGTCTGGAATGTAGGATAGAGTTTATAATTCCAGTCAGTTTGCTTTGTTTCTGTCCAGCTGCCGCCAGCTAGTTTTTCTAAACTATATTAAATTTTAGATTCCGGTGAGAGGATCATATAGAATTGCAGAGAGCAGAAGCAGTCCAAAATATTAATTCTATAAGATAGGGTCCTGATATTGTGCAGACGGTGTTCCCTCCAGCTCAGGCACCTCGCAAGGTTCCCCTCCAAGTCAGTCACCATCTTGATTTGGAAATATCTGGTCACCATTGACCAGAAACTGAGCTGGACCAGCCATATAAATACCATGGCTACAAGAGCTAGGAATCCTGCAGGGAGTAACTCACCTCCTGACTCCCCAAAGCCTGTCCACCATCGACAAGGCACAAGTCAGGAGTGTGATGGAATATTCTCCACTTGCCTGGATGGGTGCAGCTCCAACAACACTCAAGAAGCTCGACACCATCCAGGACAAAGCAGCCCGCTTGATCAGCACCCCATCCACAAACATTCACTCCCTCCACCACCGACTCAGGAATGAGACCTTACACTGTTTAACTCCAATGGGAGCTGAAATTACAGTTCCTACGGGCGATCTTTAAGGGAGAAGGTGTTTCATGTACAGACGAGGGACATTTAAACAAGGGTGAAAGGCAAGAGAACCAAAGCCAGGCTCATTGGATGACGAGGGAGATAATAATATTGTCATGAAAACCATACATGTAAAATGGGAAGTATTCAGTTCATCGGTTGGAACCTTGCCTGAGATTTTTAGTGGGAATTCATGCAGATAACTTTTTTTTAAAGTACACTGGCAGCCAAGATGGCCACTGCAATTTACATTTGAAACACCAAAGACCAGACTGGAGACAATACCACTGACTCAACCTGGCCAGAACAATGGGGTGGTCTTGGAGTAAATTACCTCAAACCGCTTTGTCAGAGTGGTCGTCAAGGGCCATCGACACCCATTGGCTTTGAAAGAGCCAAGCCCCACCAAGTGTAACTGGACAGCTTGAGGGGTAGAGCCTTGATTATCAGAGAAGTTTCCAGAAATACCTTATTAAAACAGAAAGAAGTTTGGTAATGTCATGTGACTGCTTGTGCAGCTCTGGAGAGACAAATCTTTTTCAGACAGAAAGCAAGAGAGTTGTAACTGAAAGCTATCAAGGAGGCAGCTCTCTCTCTGTCTCTCAGTCAGACTGCCACAGCCGAAAACCAGGGGACAAGGATCAAACCCCCTCTTCTGCCTTCAGGAACCTTGAAAAGCAATTTCACAATTGTGTACGTTGCCCAGCGAAGACTTCAGGACTACAATTTCAACTGAGAACTCTTGGACTGATATACCATATTTAAATTCCATTTTTTCCAGACTCTGCTCCAACCACCAAAGCTGTTTCCCCTTGTTAATCTATTTGTGTGCATGTGACTCTCGTGTGAATGTGCACATGAATGCGTAGCGTATTTTTAGTAATTTTAACCGGTTTAGAGTGTTAAGAATAATAAACTTACATCTTTCTATTAAAGGAACAGGAGCAAGTGCTCACTGGGGTGGTTACGTTCAATCACAGTGTAAAAAGAATAAACCCTCTTGCGGTCAAATCAGAGAAGGGGTGAAAGTGGAGCCTGAGACCCCTTCCTCACCTGGCTGTAACAATATGATGAAACAATAAAGAGGGTGTATGATGCATCTCAGGTGAATTCTTCAAGCGTGAACCAGGCCAAATACAATAAGTTCAGAGGGAAAGTGAAGAGGAAAAAGGACAGGCAAAGAGAGAATATGAGAATACAATGGTAGTCAACATAAAAGGGAACATAAAAGTCTTCTACCAGCATGTAAATAGTAAGCTTGGGTGGGTCCTATCAGTAGAAGTGGAGATAGTAGAGGTAATGCATGGGGTGAAAAGGTAGGGTGTACTGGAAATGCTTAGAATGGATAAATTGCCTGGTCCGGATGACTTGCATCCCTGGTTGCAAAAAGAAATGGGGGTGGAGATAGCGGGAGGGTTTGCCGCAATTTTCCAATCTTCCCTAGATACAGGGAATGTGCCAGACGATTGGAGAGTGGCAAATGTGACACCCTTATTGAAGAAAGTATGTGAAGACATTCCTAGCAACTACAGTTTAACATCAATATGGTTGGAAGAACATGGAGAGACAATACAATATAAAGGGTACAACTCTAAAGGGGTTGCAGGAGGAGAGGGACCGAAGGGTGTATGTGCATAAGTCACTGAAGGTGGCAGGACAGGTTGAGAGAGTGTTTAATAAAGCATACAGTATCCTGGGCTTGATTAATAGAGGCATAGGATATTTGAACAAGGAGGTTATGTTAAACTTGTATAAGATACTAGTTCGGCCTCAGCTGGAGTATTGCGTGCAGTTCTGGGCGCCGCACTTTAGGACAGATGCGAAGGCATTGGAGAGAGTGCAGAAAAGATTCACGAGAATGGTTCCAGGGGTGAGGAACTTTAGTTATGAAAACAGATTGGAAAAGTTGGGACTGTTTTCCTTGAAGAAGAGAAGGCAGAGAGGAGATTTGATAGAGGTATTCAAAATCATGAGGGTTCTGGTCAGAGTACACAGAGAGAAACTATTCCCACTAGTGAAAGGATCAAGAATGAGAGGCACAGATTTAAAGTGATTGACAAAAGAAGCAAAAGTGACATGAGGAAAAACTTCATGCAGCGAGTGGTTAAGGTCTGGAAAGCACTGCCTGAAAGTGTGATGGAGGCAGGTTCAATCGAGGCATTCAAAGGGGAATTAGACTTATCTGAGAAGGAAGAATGTGCAGGGTTACGGGGACAAAGCAGGGGAATTACATTAGGTGAATTGCTCATTCGGAGAGCCGGTGCAGACACGATGGGCCGAATGGCCTCCTTCTGCATTGCAACAATTCTGTGATTCAGTGATGAAGCAATAAATAGGGGAAAGGATAGGTTTGAGTTAATTATGGAGGGCCAGTACAGATTTGCAAAAGGCAGATCCTACTTGACTAATCTAATTGAATTTCTTGATGAAGTAACAGAGAAGGTTAATGAAGGGAATCAATGGATGTTGTGTATATCAATTTTCAGAAAGTTCTGGACAAAGTACCACCTAAAACCTGAGGCTCATGGAATTGGAGGGTCAGTGTCAGTTTGGATAACATATTGGTTTACGGACAGAAAACAGTAAATGGGTCCCCAGACTCCCCAACCAGGCGAAACATCTTACCTGCATCTACCCTGTCTATCCCTTTTCATACCTATTGATTGCATCCGGACATGAAGAGGCTCGCAGAATGGGCAGACAAGTAGCAGATGGAATGTAATACAGAGAAGTGTGAGGTGATGCATTTTGGAAGAAGGGATATGGAGAGACAATGCATTCTAAATGGCACAGTGCTAAACAGTGTACAGGGATAGAGGGACCTGTGGCTTCATATGCATAGACCATTGAAGGTGCAAGGACATGTTGAGAGAATAACTAACAAAGTATACGGGACCATGAGCTTCATTAATAGAGGAATTTAGAACAAATGCAGGGAGGATATGTTGAACCGATATAAAGCTCTGGTGAGGCCACAACTAGAGTATTACAACCAGTACTTGTCGCCACATTTTAGGAAAGATGTGAGGGTGCTTGTGAGGGTGCAGAAGAGATATACCCGGAATGGTTCCAGGGATGAGGGAATTTAATTACAAAGTTAGACTGGAATAACTGGGGCTGTTCTCCTTGGAGCAAAGGAGATTTGACAGAAGTGTACAAGATGAGGGCAAGTTTAGATAACGTAGACAAATAAAAGCCTACAAGGGTGTTGGAAGAGCAGACGATTAATAGTTTCAGAGGGAAAATGGATGGCATTCGAAGGAAATGAACCTGCAGGGCTACGGGACAGTGGGCGAATGTAACTGATTGGACTGCTCTACAGAGAGCTGCTATGGGCTAAATGGCCTGAATAACCTCCTTCTGTGCTGTAATGACTCTCTGTAGCCATGGAGATAACTTTCTGAGACAACACTTGCATAATTTGATCAAAGGTGCAACATGGAAACTTGTAAAAATAGGAGCAGGAGTAGGTCATTCGGCCCTTCAAGCCTGCTCCACCATTCAATACGGTCATGGCTGATCATCCAAACTCAGTAACCTGTTCCCGCTTTCTCCCTGTATCCCTTGATCCCATTAATCCTAAGATCTGTATCCATCTCTTTCTTGAATATATTTAATGATTTGGTCTCAACTGCTTTCTGTGGTAGAGAATTCCACAGGTTCACCGCTCTCTGGGTGAAGAAAGCTCTCCTCATCTCAGTCCTAAATGGCTTACCCCTTATCCTCAGACTGTGACCCCCGATCCTGGAATCCCCTGCCATTGGGAACATCCTTCTTGAATCTAGTCTGTCCAGTCCTATTAGAATTTTGTAGGTTTCTATGAGATCCCCTCTCATTCTTCTAAACTCTGGCGAATACAAGCCTAATCGACCCAATCTCTCTTCATATGTCAGTCCTGCCATCCTAGGAATCAGTCTGGTGAACCTTCGCTGCACTTTCTCCATAGCAAGAACATCCTTCCTCAGATAAGGGGACCAAAACTGCAACTGTGTAGTTGATAATCACAGTCACAACATTCTGCGCAGCTGGCAGCCTGCCTTGGCAGTGTAAGAATGGGCTGTTCAATAACCACAAGAGGCAATGGGGTTGCCATCTTGACTCTGAGCTTCAAAAGCTTCTTTCTGAACTGCCTCCAGCCATTAGGCCATAGCATGTTGGGTGTTTATAACACCAGGACAAAACCCTGGGACCAATTTCTCCCCATTCTAATATGATCTGGGAACAGATCAGTGGTAGCATCCCCTGAGCACATGTGAAGGCTAAGGTAGAGGCCATCGAAGGCCCATTGCCTAACCAGAAATCTGGACCATGCAGGAACTCAGAGGCGAGAAGGGGTGCCCGCTGTGGTGTTTTAATTGTAACTGCCTGGGCCACTATGCCCGTGACTGCAGCAATAGGTACATTGAGGAGGCTGACAGTAACAGCGAGCCCTGCCTTCCCACTACTACTGTACAGCTGAGTCCTGATCCTGTCAAGCAGTGGCTGGAGAGGATAGAGGCAGCAATACAGACTATGCGAATTAGTAACAGAGCTTGGCCGGTTGCTGCAGTGTATCAGGAACCTGGGAAAACAACTCCAGACCCACATTGACTCCAGCAGGCTTCTCCCGGAGAGATAGTTTCTCTTCTCTGATACAATGGTAGTAGGAGACTGGTAGTCTGCACTGTTGATACGGCAGGCCATGAAGAATTAACATCACTTGAGTCTGACTCCTGCACAACCATCATTCATGATCTCCACCCTGGACCTACAAAGGGCGTGCTCCAAGTTTTATCAGGCTTTGCAGAAGACTACGGACCAGCCACCTCTGATGATCCTGAGGTACAGGCGATTCTTGAATCTGTGCCAGGTGTATTCACAACTCATAAACATGATTGTGGAAACATGAGCAAACTCAAAGATATTAGCAGACTGGTGCATGCTCCCATGAAGCAGTACTCTTGCTCAGCTGAGAGTATACGGTATATTCAAGCCATTGTCAAGTCACTGTTAAAGCAGCCTGTAGTTCGCAAACATCAGAAATTGAAAAATCAGTTTGAGGAAGAAACTAATAAGTTTGCAGAAAATTCAAGTTAAATCTAAAATGTCTTCCCTGAAGAAAATGTTTTCCTTTGAAGTTGACAATGTTACTACTGCTTTTTGATATTTTCAATCCAAGAATGAAAAAAAACTTGTGCATTGTTGTAATGAACTCGTGCTATGCCGAATGATGATTTTTTTAATCCTTCGGTTGGCAACATGAATAAAACTTTCAAAGAAACAGGAGACAAAAAGCTGATAAAAGACCACGGCTAGCAGCTAAAATGGCCACCGTAATGTGCATCTGAATACCCTACATTCCAATGTATCGAGGTGGAGCTGTTGGTCTGGTAAATCTCCAACCAGAACAATGGCCTGAGAATTTTGAATGGGCTACCTGCCTTTCATTTTTTTTATTTATTTAGAGATACAGCACTGAAACAGGCCCTTCGGCCCACCCAGTCTGTACCGACCAACAACCACCCATTTATACTAACCCTACAGTAATCCCTTATTCCCTATCACCTACCTACACTAGGGGCAATTTACAATGGCCAACTTACCTATCACCTGCAAGTCTTTGGCTGTGGGAGGAAACCGGAGCACCCGGGAGAAACCCACGCAGACACAGGGAGAACTTGCAAACTCCACACAGGCAGTACCCAGAATCGAACCCGGGTCCCTGGAGCTGTGAGGCTGCAGTGCTAACCACTGCGCTACTGTGCCGCCCATAACAAGACATTAAAGGGCATCTTGGAACATTAACGCTGGTGGAGACAGCCCACTGAAAGGGTATCACTTAAACAATGGACCTGAGAGAAATTGGAATTCTTAGACCTGATCTAATTAAGTTGCAAAAGAGAGAATACAATGGGCCATCATGTGACAGACTCTCCAGCTGTATGAAACTAGCTGCTCCTTCTTTCCACAGACAGACAAGCACCTGAGCTTGACCAGTGAAGGATCCAAGTGGGGTCTTCCTCTCTCTCCTCTCTCCAGGTGACCTTGCAAGTTTGAACCCTGCCTGCTGGCTGCTACCATCGAAGACTATCATTGCTGCAGAAAAAGACCCTGGGAAGAAAACCATCTGCATCACTGTCCCCAAAGAAACCCTGAACCAGTGAACCACATCTACCAGCCAGGAACTGCAGGACCACCGAGTTCAGCAAGAAGACAAATGAATTACCAGACTTTACAGACTTTTTATTTGTTCTGGACTCTAATCCAACCAAACTATTCTTCTGCACTCTGCAATCTGTTTGTGTGTGTGTGATTCTCATGTGTGTATGTGAGTGCGTGTTTGTAAGTTGGAGCGTAGTTTATTATTTTACTTAGATTAGGTTTTGGTTTTAAGTACAATAAACTAACCTCTTGTTTAAATTCAAGAAAATCTGTCTGATTGGTTCCTGTTATGTTCATAGCACATAAAGGGTTAAACACTCACTGAATTAGTTTGCATATCCACTGTTCAAAAGAAATAAACCTTGTTGTGGTCAAACAAGGAAAGGGACAAGCAGGGAGCCTTTCGACCCTTCCTCACCTGATTGTAACAATGTTTAAAAAGATACCAAGACTTGGTGTTTGGGTTGCCTTATTTCCAGAAGAAAAAAGTTATGCAAAGTGATGCAATTGTGTGCATTTGAGAATGTTTTCTCCACCTTTTTGAAAACAAGGAGCAAAGTTAACCATTTCCACTGGCAGCTTTATTTTTAATTCGCACATAATTTTTGTATCATTGTGTAAATTTATAAATCGGGCATTATTATGGCCACTATTGATTCTTTGTGTGTTTTTCAATAGGTGACAATGGTTTCTAGGACCACGTGAGTACTGATACTGCAGCAAGAAATTCAGCAGGTCTTTCAAGAATTAGATTTAGATTAGATTAGAGATACAGCACTGAAACAGGCCCTTCGGCCCACCGAGTCTGTGCCGAACATCAACCACCCATTTTTTATACTAATCCTACACTAATCCCATATTCCCAACAAACATCCCCACCTATCCCTATATTTCCCTACCACCTACCTATACTAGTGACAATTTATAATGGCCAATTTACCTATTAACCTGCAAGTCTTTTGGTTTGTGGGAGGAAACCGGAGCACCCGGAGAAAACCCACGCAGACACAGGGAGAACTTGCAAACTCCACACAGGCAGTACCCAGAATCGAACCCGGGTCCCTGGAGCTGTGAGGCTGCGGTGCTAACCACTGCGCCACTGTGCCGCCCTTATCTGCGGACATCAAATGTCACAGCATGGTGATGATTTGGATGAAATGTTTTGCCTTTAAAAGACTTGCCTTTAACCCATTCAGGCCATTTGTTATCTTCCAAGACAAAGTGCTTGAGAAGGAGAGATGTAGAAGTTATCTCTAAACTAGCACTTCTGTCGTGATGTAAAACACCATGTAAAACCACCAAGCCTGGGCATCATTTGAATCAGTAAAATAAAGTGACATGAGTTGCCATTTCAAGCACTCATAGGGAAAATTTGCCTGCAGTTAAAGGGAATAATCAAATATTGACTTGTATTGGATGGCATGTGATAGTGGGATAACGTTATTAGTGAGCAAATGTGTTGCTTGTGAAGCAACTAATATGCAGAAAAGCATGGTGATCTTACACTGAAGAACAGGTCTCAGATATGCTCAGTTACTTGATAAACAGCACGATATATGAAATGGTTAATGTGGCTGTTAGAATGAGAAAATATTTTAAATCATCAAGACATTGACACACTCCATAGAGAAACTGACCTGAAAATAATCAGGATAGAATTAAACATACTGGTACCTGTCAGAGGGAATAAAATTAATGTAAAGAGGGATATGGAATCTGGATTAGGAAAATTGAGGGCCAAGTCTAATACTTAGCAAGAACTATCCACAAGATGGTTGCAGGTGAACAGAGAACTGGAGAATCTTTTAAGTCCATGCATGATCTTTTGTTTAAACCATATGTATTTATGACATGCCAATCATTTAGAATTGAAAGAGATGATCTACAGGCAGGGAGGGCCAATCTAAATCAATAGTGATCACATTTTACTGAAAAAGTTTTCATTGAATATTATAGAAAAAGCTCTCTCTCTCTTATCAAGAAAGATTCCATCGCAGTCTGCCAGGTTGACTGACACAGGACAGTGTAGGCCTGTTAACTCTGCCAAGGATATGATTAGCACAGGCTCTAAATAAAGACAATTCATAAAATAAAAACAAGAAAAGCACCTCACTTGCTTATAACCTGTGACTTTTCTAATATTTGTCAGTTCCAAAGAAGGGTCACTGACCCGAAACGTTAACTCTGCTTCTCTTTTCACAGATGCTGCCAGACCTGCTGAGTGGTTCCAGCATTTCTTGTTTTTATTTCAGATTTCCAGCATCCGCAGTATTTTGCTTTAATTTAAGACAATTCATAAAGCTGATAAGATGGAGCCCCATACCCTCTCCAGGTAAGTGTCTGGCAGAAGTTTACAATTGGTACCAAGCATGAGATAAGGTGGAAGGTGACTTTGGGGGCACAGTGATGGGCGGAGGAGGAGTTTACTTTGGGTACCTGTCCCTTGGTGATTGAGCAATTGGAACAACAAGTAATTTGACATAGGACACCCACCAGCACCTACAAATCAAGTAGAGAAACAGGGTCTGGAACGCACTGCCTGAGAGCCTGGTTCAATTCAGGTAGTCAAACATACAAATATACAAATTAGCAGGAGAAGTAGGCATTTAGGGAGGCGGTGGTGTAGTGGTATTGTTACTGGACTAGTAACGCAGAGACTCAGGGTATTGCTCTGGGGACATGGATTCGAAGCCCTCCAGGTGGAATTTCAATGCAATTAATAAATCTGGAATTAAAAAGCCAGTCTAATGATGGCCATGAAACCATTGTCGATTGTTGTAAAAACCCATCTGTTCACTAATGTCCTTTAGGGAAGGAAATCTGTTGCCTTTACCTGGTCTGGCCTAAATGTGACTCCAGACCCACAGCAATGTGGTAGACTCTTAAATGCCCTCTGAAATGGCCTAGCAAGCCACTCAGTTGTATCTAACCGGTACAAAGTCAATACGAATGTAACTGGATGGACCACCCAGCATTGACCTTGGCACCAGAAATGACAATGGCAAACCTGCAAAATCCTCCTTACTAACATCTGGGAGCTTGTGCCAAAGTTGGGAGAGCTGTCTCACAGACTAGTCAAGCAACAGCCTGACATAGTCATATTCAACGAGTCATTCCTTACAAACACCATCACCATCCCCGGGTATGTCCTGTCCGACGGCGGGACAGACCCAGCAGAGGTGGCAGCACAATGGTGTACAGTTGGGAGAGAGTGGCCCTTGGAGTCCTCAACATCGACTCCAGACCCCATGAGTCTCATGGCATCAGGTCAAACATTGGCAAGGAAACCTCCTGCTGATTACCACATACCACACCCACCACCCGCCCCAGCTGATGAATCAATACTCCTCCATGATGAACAGCAGTTGGAGGAAGTACTGAGGGTGGCAAGGGTGCAGAATGTACTCTGGGTGGGGGACTTTAATGTCCATCACCAAGAGTGGGTCAATAGCACCACTACTGACCTAGCTGGCGGTGTCCTAAAGGACATAGCTGCTAGATTGGGTCTACGGCAGCTGGTGAGGGAACCAACAAGAGGGAAAAATATACTTGACCTCATCCTCACCAATCTGCCTGCCACAGATGCATCTGACCATGACAGTATTGGTAGGAGTGACCACTGCACAGTCCTTGTGGTGACAAAGTCTCGTCTTCACATTGAAGATACCCTCCATTGTGTTGTGTGGCACTACCACTGTGCTAAATGGAATAGGTTTCGAACAGATCTAGCAATGCGAAACTAGGGCATCCATGAGGCACTGTGGGCCATCAGAAGCAACACAATTGTACTCAACCACAATCTGTCACCTCATGGCCCGGCATATCTCCCACTCTACCATCAATCGGGGAGCAACCGTGATTCAATGAAGAGTGCAGGAGGGCATGCTGGGAGCTACACCAGGCACACCTCAAAATGAGGTGTCACCCTGGTGAAATTACAACCCAGGACTACCTGCGTGCCATACAGTGTAAGCAGCATGCGGTAGACATAACCAACGGATCAGATCTAAGCTCTGCAGTTCTGCCACATCCAGTTATGAATGGTAGTGGACAATTAAACAATTAACTGGAGGAGGTGGCTTCACATATATCCCCACCCACAATGATGGGGGAGCCCAGCACACCAGTGCAAAAGATAAGGCTGAAGCATTTGCAACAATCTTCAGCCAGATGTGCCGAGTGGATAATCCATCTCTGCCTCCTCCTGAAGTCCCCAGCATCACAGATGCCAGTCTTCAGCCAATTCGATTCATTCCGCATGATATCAAGAAAAGACTGAAGGAATTGGATACTGAAAACGCCCATGGGCCCTGACAACATTCCAGGAATAGTACTGAAGGCCTGTGCTCCAGAACTTGCCGTGCCCCTAGCCAAGCTGTCCCAGTACACTGGCATCTACCCGGAATGTGGAAGATTGCCCAGGTATGTCCTCTACACGAAAAGCAGGACATGTCCAACCCGGCCAATTACCGCCCCATCAGTCTACTCTCAATCATCAGTAAAGTGATGAAAGGTGTCGTCGACAGTGCTATCAAACGGCACTTGCTTAGCAATAACCTGCTCACTGACACTCAGTTTGGGTTCCGTCAGCTCCTGACCTCATGACAGAACGAAAGAGCTGAACTCAAGAGATGAGGTGAGAGTGACTGCCTTGGACATCAAGGCAGCATTTGACTGAGTATGGCATCAAGGAGTCCTAGCAAAACTGGAGTCAATGGGAATCAGGGGGAAAGCTCTCCAATGGTTGGAATCGTACCTAGCACAAAGGAAGATAGTTGTGGTTGTTGGAGGTCAATCATCTCAGCTCCAGGACATCACTGCAGGAGTTCCTCAGGGTAGTATCCGAGGCCCAAACATCCTCAGCTGCTTCATCAAAGACCTTTCTTCAATCATAACGTCACGAGTGGGGATATTTGCTCATGATTGTACAATGTTCAGCACCATTCGCGATTCCTCAGATACTGAAGCAGTCTACGTAGAAATGCAGCAAGACCTGTACAATATCCAAACTTGGGCTGAAAGTGGCAGGTAACATTCATGCCACACAAGTGCCAGGCAATGACCATTTCCAACAAGAGAGAATCTAACCATCTCCCCTTGACATTCAATGGCATTACCATCACTGAATCCCCCACTGTCAACATCCTGGGGTTACCATTGACCAGAAACTGAACTGGAGTAGCTATATAAATACCGTGGCTACAAGAGCAGGTCAGAGGCTAGGAATCCTGCGGCGAGTAACTCACCTCCTGATTCCCCAAAGCCTGTCCACCATCTACAAAGCACTAGTCAGGAGTGTGATGGAATACATATTACGGAAACATGGCTGCAAGGTGACCAGGGATGGGTAATGAACATCCAGGGGTATTCAATATTTAGGAAAGACAGACAAAAAGCAAAAGGTGGTGGAGTTGCATTGCTAGTTAAAGAGGAAATTAATGCAATAGTGAGGAAATATGTTAGCTCTGACGATGTGGAAACTGAATGGGTAGAGCTGAGAAACTCTAAGGGGCAAAAAACGTTAGTGGGGATTGTATAGAGACCCCAAATTGTAGTGGTGATGTTGGTAATGGCATTAAACAAGAAATTAGAGATGCATGCGACAAAGGAAAATCTGTAATTATGGGTGACTTTAATCGGCATATAGATTGGGAAAATCAAATTAGTCACAATACCATGGAGGAGGAATTCTTGGACGATATATGGGATGGTTTTCTGGACCAATACATTGAGGAAGCAACTAGAGAACAGGCCATTCTAGACTGGGTATTGTGTAATGAGAGAGGAATAATTGACAATCTAGTGGTGCAAGACCCCTTGGGGACGAGCGACCATAATATGATAGAATTCTTCATCAAGGTGGAGAGTGACGTAGTTGATTCTGAGACAAGGGTCCTGAATCTTAGTAAAGGTAACTATGAAGTTATGAGGTGCGAGTTGGCCATGTCAGATTGGGAAACGTTACTTAAAGGGATGACGGTGGTGAGGCAATGGCAAACATTTAAAGAGCGCACGGATGAACTGCAACAATTGTTTATCCCTGTCTGGTGCAAAGGTACAATGGGAAAGGTAGCCAAACCATGGCTTACAAGGGAAATTAGAGATAGCATTAGATCCAAGGAAGAGGCACATACATTTGCCAGGAAAAACAACAGACCTGAGGATTGGGAGCAGTTTAGAATTCAGCAAAGAAGGACCAAGGGATTGATTAAGAAGGGGAAAATAGAGTACGAGAGCAAGCTCACGGGAAACATAAAAACTGACTGTAAAAGTTTCTATAGGTATGTGAAGAGAAAAAGATTGGTGAAGACAGATGTAGGTCCCTTACAGTCAGAAACAGGGGAATTTATTATGGGGAATAAAGAAATGGCTGACCAACTAAATGCATACTTTGGTTCTGTCTTCACAAAGGAGGACACAACTATCATACCAGAAACGTTGGGGAACACAGGGCTTAGTGAGAGAGAGGAACTGAAGGAAATCAGTATTTTGGAGAAATAGTGTTGGGGAAATTGATGGGATTGAAGGCCGATAAATCCCCTGGGCCTGATGGTATGCATGCCAGAGTACTTAAGGAAGTGGCCCTAGAAGTAGTGGATGCATTGGTGGTCATCTTCCAAGATTCTATAGATTCTGGAACAGTTCCTACAGATTGGGGCGTAGCTAATGTAACCCCACTATTTAAAAAGGGAGGTAGAGAGAAAGCAGGGAATTATAAACCAGTCAGCCTGATGTCGGTAGTGGGGAAAATTCTAGAGTTCAATATCAAAGATTTTATAGCAGAGCACTTAGAGAACAGTGGTAGAATCGGGCAGAATCAGCATGGATTTACGACAGGGAAATCATGCTTGACAAATCTACTAGAATTCTTCGAGGATGTAACTAGTAGAGTTGATGAGGGGGAGCCAGTGGATGTGGTTTATTTGGACTTTCAGAAGGCTTTCGACAAAGTCCCACATAAGAGATTAGCATGTAAAATTAAAGCGCATGGGATTGGGGATAATGTATTGCGATAGATAGAAAATTGGTTGGCGGACAGGAAACAAAGAGTAAGGATAAATGCATCTTTTTCTGAATGGCAGGCAGTGACTAGTGGGGTACTGCAGGGATCAGTGCTAGGACCCCAACTATTCACAATATACATTGATGATTTAGATGAGGGAACTAAATGTAATATCTCTAAATTTGCAGATGATACAAAACTGGGTGGGAGGGTGAGTTGTGAGGAGGATGCAGCGAGGCTTCAGGGTGACTTGGACAAGTTGAGTGAGTGGGCAAATGCATGGCAGATGCAGTATAATGTGGATAAATGTGAGGTTATCCACTTTGGTCACAAAAACAGGAAGGCAGATTATTATCTGAACGGCTACAAACTGAGAGAGGGGAATATGCAGCGAGACCAGGGTGTTCTCGTACACCAGTCACTGAAGGTAAGCAGGCGGTAAAAAAGGCAAATGGTATGTTGGTCTTCATAGTGAGAGAATTCGAGTACAGGAGCAGGGATGCCTTGCTACAATTATACAGGGCCTTGGTAAGGCCACACCTGGAGTATTGTGTGCAGTTTTGGTCTCCTTATCTGAGGAAGGATGTTCTTGCTATCGAGGGAGTGCAGCGAAGGTTTACCAGACTGATTCCTGGGATGGTTGGACTGACGTATGAGGAGAGATTGAGTTGGTTAGGATTATATTCGCTGGAGTTCAGAAGAGTGAGGGCAGTTTTTATAAAAACCTATAAAATTCGAATAGGACTTGACAGGGTAGATGCAGGAAGGATGTTCCCGATGGTCGGGGAGTTCAGAACTAGGGGTCATAGTCGAAGGATACGGGGTAAACCTTTCAGGACTGAGATGAGGAGAAATTTCTTCACCCAGAGAGTGGTGAGCCTGTGGAATTTACTGCCACAGAAAGCAGTTGAGGCCAAAACATTGTATGTTTTCAAGAAGGAGTGAGATATCGCTCTTGGGTCAAAAGGGATCAAAGGGTATGGGGCGAAAGCCAGAACAGGCTACTGAGTTGGATGATCAGCCATGATCATAATGAATGGCGGAGTAGGCTTGAAGGGCCGAATGGTCTACTCCTGCTCCTATTTTCTATGTTTCTATGGGTGCAGCTCCAACACCAAAGAAGCTCGACACCATCCAGGACAAAGCAGCCCACTTGATTGGCACCCCATCAACAAACATTCACTCCCTCCACCACCGACACACAGTGGCAGCAGTGTGTACCATCTACAAGATGCACTGTAGCAACTCACCAAGGCTCCTTAGGCAGCACCTTCCAAACCCACGACCTCTACCACCGAGAAGGACAAGGGGAGCAGATACATGGAAACACCACCACCTGCAAGTTCCCCTCCAAAGAACAAAGAACAGTACAGCACAGGAACAGGCCATTTGGCCCTCCAAGCCTGCGCCGATCTTGATGCCTGCCTAAACTAAAACCTTCTGCACTTCCGGGGACCGTATCCCTCTGTTCCCATCCTATTCATATATTTGTCAAGATGCCTCTTAAACGTCATTATCGTACCTGCTTCCACCACCTCCCCCGGCAGCAAGATCCAGGCACTCACCACCCTCTGTGTAAAGAACTTGCCTCGCACATCCCCTCTAAACTTTGCCCCTCTCACCTTAAACCTATGTCCCCTAGGACTCTTACACTCTGGGAAAAAGCTTCTGACTATCCACTCTGTCGATGCTGCTCATAACTTTGTAAACCTCTATCATGTCGCTCCTCCACCTCCGTCGTTCCAGTGAAAACAATCCGAGTTTATCCAACCTCTCCTAATAGCTAATGCCCTCCAGACCAGGCAACATCCTGGTAAACCTCCTCTGTACCCTCTCCAAAGCCTCCGCATCCTTCTGGTAGTGTGGCGACCAGAATTGCACACAATATTCTGAGTGTAGCCTAACTAAAGTTCTGTACAGCTGCAGCATGACTTGCCAATTTTCATACTCTATGTCCCGACCGATAAGGCAAGCATGCCGTATACCTTCTTGACTACCTTATCCACCTGCGTTGCCACTTTCAGTGACCTGTGGACCTATACGCCCAGATCTCTCTGCCTGTCAATACTCCTAAGGGTTCTGCCATTTACTGTATACTTCCCACCTGCATTAGATCTTCCAAAATGCATTACCTCACATTTGTCCAGATTAAACTCCATCTGCCATTTCTTTGCCCAAGTCTCCAACCGATCTATATCCTGCTGCATCCTCTGACAGTCCTCATCACTATCTGCAACTCCATCAACCTTTGTGTCGTCTGCAAACTTACTAATCAGACCAGCTACATTTTCCTCCAAATCATTTATATATACTACAAACAGCAAAGGTCCCAGCACTGATCCCTGCGGAACACCACTAGCCACAGCCCTCCATTCAGAAAAGCACCCTTCCACTGCTACCCTCTGTCTTCTATGACAGAGCCAGTTCTGTATCCATCTTGCCAGCTCACCTCTGATCCCATGTGACTTCACCTTTTGTATGAGTCTGCCATGAGGGACCTTGTCAAAGGCTTTACTAAAGTCCATATAGATGACATCCACTGCCCTTCCTTCATCAATCATCTTTGTTGTCACTTCCTCAAAAAACTCAATCAAGTTAGTGAGACACGACCTCCCCTTCACAAAACCATGCTGCCTCTCGCTAATAAGTTCATTTGTTTCCAAATGGGAGTAAATCCTGTCCCGAAGAATCCTCTCTAATAATTTCCCTACCACTGATGTAAGGCTCACCGGCCTATAATTTCCTGGATTATCCTTGCTACCCTTCTTAAACAAAGGAACAACATTGGCTATTCTCCAGTCCTCTGGGACCTCACCTGTAGCCAATGAGGATGCAAAGATTTCTGTCAAGGCCCCAGCAATTTCTTCCCTTGCCTCTCTTCGTATTCTAGGGTAGATCCCATCAGGTCCTGGGGACTTATCTACCTTAATGCTTTGCAAGACACCCAACATCTCTTCCTTTTTGATAATGAGATGACTGAGACTATGTACACTCCCTTCCCTAGGCTCATCATCCACCAAGTCCTTCTCTTTGGTGAATACTGATGCAAAGTACTCATTTAGTGCCTCGCCCATTTCCTCCGGCTCCACACATAGATTCCCTTCTCTGTCCTTGAGCGGGCCAACCGTTTCCCTGGTTACCCTCTTGCTCTTTATATATGTATAAAAAGCCTTGGGATTATCCTTAATCCTGTTTGCCAATGACTTTTCATGACCCCTTTTAGCCCTCATGACTCCTTGTTTAAGTTCCTTCCTACTGTCTTTATATTCCTCAAGGGATTCGTCTGTTCCTAGCCTTCCAGCCCTTACGAATGCTTCCTTTTTCTTTTTGACAAGGCTCACAATATCCCGCGTTATCCAAGGTTCCCGAAACTTGCCAAACTTATCCTTCTTCCTCACAGGAACATGCTGGTCCTGGATTCTAAACAACTGACATTTGAAAGACTCCCACATGTCAGATGTTGATTTACCCTCAAACCGCAGCCCCCAATCTAAATTCTTCAGTTTTTGCCTAATATTGTTATAATTAGCGTTCCCCCAATTTAGCACCTTCACCCGAGGACTACTCTTATCCTTATCCACAAGTACCTTAAAACTTATGGAATTATGGTCACTGTTCCCGAAATGCTCCCCTACTGAAACTTCGACCACCTGGCCAGGCTCATTCCCCAATACCAGGTCCAGTACGGCCCCATCCCTAGTTGGACTATCTACATATTGTTTCAAGAAGCCCTCCTGGATGCTCCTTACAAATTCTGCCCCATCTAAGCCCCTAGCACTAAGTGAGTCCCAGTCAATGTAGGGAAAGTTAAAATCACCCACCACGACAAGCCACACACCATCCTGACTTGGAACCATATCACCGTTCCTTCACTGTCGCTGGGTCAAAATCCTGGAACTCCCTTCCTAACAGCACTGTGGGTGTACCTACACCTCATGGACTGCAGCGGTTCAAGAAGGCAGCTCACCACCACCTTCTCAAGGGCAATTAGGGATGGGCAATAAATGCTTGCCTGGCCAGCGACGCTCACAACACATGAATGAATAAAAAACATTTGGCCCCTTGAACCTGCTCCGCCATTCAATAAGATCATGGCTGATCTAATTAGTGTATGTTTAGTGTATGTTTCCTGGGCCCACTGCCCTCCCCCAGCCACACCTGTTCTTTGTTTTCTCAATGAAATTGATCCGGATGAAACTGACGAGCACAGCTGCCGATACTTCAATCTCCGATCCTGCTGTCTTCACCGCCCAGAGTGTCTGCAGCCACGGCGTGCGGTAAGTCCATTGAGGTGAAGAAGGAGCAGCGGGACCCGAGAGAAGTCCTGAGAAAAGGTGCCCCGAGCACCCAAAAAATCCACGAACGGCTCCCCCGGCCGCAACTTCAAAGCGCCCGCGGGAGATGGCTCGGAGAGCATCTGCAGCGCACTGTCGGCAATGCTGCATGCCTTTATTTAAACCACTGCAAAAAAAAAAAACCCTTAGCAAATGTAATCACCTCTAAGTCTGCCAAATGATGCTTCACCTCCCGAAGGACGTGGATGAGCTTTCCGGACGTCGATGGTGGGCACTGAGGAAATGGCTTATGACCTGCACCAGCTTCCCCCCCCCCCCCCCCTTTACCCCCCTTCCACCCCCCCGTCCCCTTCCCTGCTCCACCCTCTCAGCTCACCCCTTCACAACCCCGTCCCAGCCCGCCCCCACCTCGCACCATCTTCACCCCGCACCCCCTTCCCCTGCACCCCCCCCCACCCCCTCCCTCTACCCCTCCCCCTTGCATCCCCTCCTCCCACCGGCACCATCCTGCACCTGTGTAGGGGCCCCAACAACCCCACTGCCTTGTGGGCGTCTCGGGAGAGACCAAGGCTAAGGGAGTAAACCCTAACAGATAATCCGGAGCGGAACCCCGTAGGCGGTCATGTGTCACCTTTGGCATGTTTCCGGCAGTTCCTGCAGCCATACTGGTGCCAAACGTCATGTACTGCACTCCTTTGGACCCCACCAGAAAGGCCGAGAGGGGGGTTTTGACGACTGGGCAACTCTCAACCTCCATAAATTTGCCCAGGCATGCGCCATGGAGAGGTCACTCCATAGTTGCCTCACAGCGACTAAAACAACACGGAAGGCAGCAGTTACGGGTTATAAGTCCAGATAAATTGGCATAGAAACTGGGCGCCACGGGTTGCCTTTGTCGGTGGGAGAGGTCATTGCACCTCACTGGACAGCTACCGCCCGCCTCAAACCG
This sequence comes from Heterodontus francisci, assembly GCF_036365525.1. Lineage (NCBI taxonomy): Eukaryota > Metazoa > Chordata > Chondrichthyes > Heterodontiformes > Heterodontidae > Heterodontus > Heterodontus francisci. The sequence continues at coordinate 36,796,260 of NC_090409.1, read as the reverse complement.
GGCAGCCCCCGGTCAATAAGGTTCTGTCCCGCCACAGTCTGCCTGCTTCAATGGGTGCTTGGAGCTCAGGGTCATTGCCCGAAAGGTGGACTGATACACCGCACCAAACAACATGAAAAAAGGAAAGAAGGTACCAGCCCTTCGCTTTGCAAGCTGGAACGTCAGAACTATGTGTCCTGGCCTGTCGGAAGACCTTACACAAATCAACGATTCTCGGAAGACCGCCATCATTAACAACGAGCTCAGTAGATTCAATGTGGACATTGCAGCACTTCAGGAGACTCGCCTCCCCGCGAGTGGCTCTCTAGCAGAGCAAGACTACACCTTCTTCTGGCAGGGCTGGGATCCTGAAGAACCAAGACAGCATGGAGTGGGCTTCGCCATCAGAAACTCCTTGCTCAGCATGATAGAGCCTCCCTCAAATGGCTCGGAACGCATACTGTCCATCCGACTGCTCACCACCTCTGGTCCAGTACACCTACTCAGCATCTATGCCCCAACACTCTGCTCCCCACCTGAAGCTAAAGACCAGTTCTATGAACAACTCCATAACATTATTAGCAGCATCCCCAACACCGAACACCTATTCCTGCTGGGGGACTTTAATGCCAGGGTTGGGGCCGACCATGACTCATGGCCCTCCTGCCTTGGGCGCTATGGCATTGGAAGGATGAATGAGAACGGGCAGAGACTGCTTGAGTTGTGTACCTATCATAACCTCTGCATCACCAACTCGTTCTTTCACACTAAACCCTGTCACCAGGTTTCATGGAGGCACCCAAGATCGCGTCGTTGGCACCAGCTAGACCTCATTGTCACAAGGCGAGCCGCCTTAAACAGTGTTCAAATCACACGCAGCTTCCACAGTGCGGACTGCGACACCGACCACTCCCTGGTGTGCAGCAAGGTTAGACTCAGACCAAAGAAGTTGCATCATTCCAAGCAGAAGGGCCACCCGCGCATCAACACGAGCAGAATTTCTCACCCACAGCTGTTACAAAAATTTCTAAATTCACTTGTAACAGCCCTTCAAAACACTCCCACAGGGGATGCTGAGACCAAGTGGGCCCACATCAGAGACGCCATCTATGAGTCAGCTTTGACCACCTATGGCAAAAGTGCGAAGAGAAATGCAGACTGGTTTCAATCTCATAATGAAGAGCTGGAACCTGTCATAGCCGCTAAGTGCATTGCACTGTTGAACTACAAGAAAGCCCCCAGCGATTTAACATCCGCAGCACTTAAAGCAGCCAGAAGTACTGCACAAAGAACAGCTAGGCGTTGCGCAAACGACTACTGGCAACACCTATGCAGTCATATTCAGCTGGCCTCAGACACCGGAAACATCAGAGGAATGTATGATGGCATGAAGAGAGCTCTTGGGCCAACCATCAAGAAGATCGCCCCCCTCAAATCTAAATCGGGGGACATAATCACTGACCAACGCAAACAGATGGACCGCTGGGTTGAGCTCTACCTAGAACTGTACTCCAGGGAGAATGCTGTCACTGAGACGGCCCTCAATGCAGCCCAGCCTCTACCAGTCATGGATGAGCTGGACATACAGCCAACCAAATCGGAACTCAGTGATGCCATTGATTCTCTAGCCAGCGGAAAAGCCCCTGGGAAGGACAGCATTACCCCTGAAATAATCAAGAGTGCCAAGCCTGCTATACTCTCAGCACTACATGAACTGCTATGCCTGTGCTGGGACGAGGGAGCAGTACCCCAGGACATGCGCGATGCCAATATCATCACCCTCTATAAAAACAAAGGTGACCGCGGTGACTGCAACAACTGCCGTGGAATCTCCCTGCTCACCATAGTGGGGAAAGTCTTTGCTCGAGTCACTCTGAACAGGCTCCAGAAGCTGGCCGAGCGCGTCTACCCTGAGGCACAGTGTGGCTTTCGTGCAGAGAGATCGACCATTGACATGCTGTTCTCCCTTCGTCAGATACAGGAGAAATGCCGTGAACAACAGATGCCCCTCTACATTGCTTTCATTGATCTCACCAAAGCCTTTGACCTCATCAGCAGACGTGGTCTCTTCAGACTACTAGAAAAGATCGGATGTCCACCAAAGCTACTAAGTATCATCACCTCATTCCATGAGAATATGAAAGGCACAATTCAACATGGTGGCTCCTCATCAGAGCCCTTTCCTATCCTGACTGGTGTGAAACAGGGCTGTGTTCTCGCACCCACACATTTTGGGATTTTCTTCTCCCTGCTGCTTTCACATGCGTTCAAATCCTCTGAAGAAGGAATTTTCCTCCACACAAGATCAGGGGGCAGGTTGTTCAACCTTGCCCATCTAAGAGCGAAGTCCAAAGTACGGAAAGTCGTCATCAGAGAACTCCTCTTTGCTGACGATGCTGCTTTAACATCTCACACTGAAGAGTGCCTGCAGAGTCTCATCGACAGGTTTGCGGCTGCCTGCAATGAATTTGGCCTAACCATCAGCCTCAAGAAAACGAACATCATGGGGCAGGACGTCAGAAATGCTCCATCCATCAATATTGGCGACCACGCTCTGGAAGTGGTTCAAGTGTTCACCTTCCTAGGCTCAACTATCACCAGTAACCTGTCTCTGGATGCAGAAATCAACAAGCGCATGGGTAAGGCTTCCACTGCTATGTCCAGACTGGCCAAGAGAGTGTGGGAAAATGGCGCACTGACACGGAACACAAAAGTCCGAGTGTATCAGGCCTGTGTCCTCAGTACCTTGCTCTACGGCAGCGAGGCCTGGACAACGTATGCCAGCCAAGAGCGACGTCTCAATTCATTCCATCTTCGCTGCCTTCGGAGAATACTTGGCATCAGGTGGCAGGACTATATCTCCAACACAGAAGTCCTTGAAGCGGCCAACACCCCCAGCATGTACACCCTACTGAGTCAGCGGCGCTTGAGATGGCTTGGCCATGTGAGCCGCATGGAAGATGGCAGGATCCCCAAAGACACATTGTACAGCGAGCTCGCCACTGGTATCAGACCCACCGGCCGTCCATGTCTCTGCTATAAAGACGTCTGCAAACGCGACATGAAATCGTGTGACATTGATCACAAGTCGTGGGAGTCAGTTGCCAGCATTCACCAGAGCTGGCGGGCAGCCATAAAGACAGGGCGAAATTGTGGCGAGTTGAAGAGACTTAGTAGTTGGCAGGAAAAAAGACAGAGGCGCAAGGGGAGAGCCAACTGTGCAACAGCCCCAACAAACAAATTTCTCTGCAGCACCTGTGGAAGAGCCTGTCACTCCAGAATTGGCCTTTATAGCCACTCCAGGCGCTGCTTCACAAACCACTGACCACCTCCAGGCGCGTATCCATTGTCTCTCGAGATAAGGAGGCCCAAAAGAAAAGAAAGAAAAGAATACACAGGGACAGAGTAACTGAAACATACAGAATAGTCCAAGATTAACACACAGGGACAGAGTAGATAAAACATAGAGAATAGTACAAGAGTAAACACACAGTGACAGAGCATCTGAAACACAGAGAATAGTCCAGGAGTAACTCAAAGGAACAGAGTAACTGAAACATCGAGAATAGTCCAGGGGTAACACACAGGGACATAGTAACTGATACATCGGAATGGTCCAGGAGTAACACACAGGGACATAGTAACTGAAACATCGGGAATGGTCCAGGAGTAACACACAGGGAAAGTGTAACGAAAACATACAGAATAGTCCAGGAGTAACACACAAGTACAGAGACACTGAAACATCGAGAATAGTCCAAAAGTAACACACAGGGACAGAGTAACTGAGACATAAAGAATAGTCCAGGAGTAACTCACAGGAACAGAGTAACTGAAACATGGAGAAAAGTCCAGGAGTAACTCACAGGAGCAGAGTAACTGAAACATAGAGAATAGCACAACAGTAACCCACAGGGACAGAGCAACTGAAACACAGAGAATAGTCCAGGAGTAACACAAAGGGACTGTGTAACTGAAACGTAGAGAATAGTCCCAGAGTAACACACAGGGACAGAGTAACTGAAACATAGAGAATAGTCCAGGAGTAACACATAGGGGCAGAGTAAATGAAACATAGGGAATAATGCAAGAGTAAAACACAGGGACAGAGTAACTGAAACATAGAGGATCGTCGAGGCGTAACATCCAGGGACAGAGTGACTGAAACATAGAGAATAGTCCAGGAGTAACACACACACAGAGAATAACTGAAACATAGCGAATTGTCCAAGAGTAACACACAGGGACAGAGTAACTGAAACATAGAGGATCGTCGAGTCGTAACGCCCAGGGACAGAGTGACTGAAACATAGAGAATAGTCCAAGTGTAACACACAGGGACAGAGTAACAGAAACACAGAGAATAGTCCAGGAGTAACACACAGGGGCAGAGTAACTGAAACACAGAGAATAGTCCAGGAGTAACACACAGGGGCAGAGTAAATGAAACACAGAGAATAGTCCTGGAGTAACACACAGGGACAGAGATACTGGAAAATAGAGAATAGTCCAAGAGTAACAGACTGGGACAGAGTATCTGAAGCATATAGACCAGTGCAGGAGTAATACACAGGGACAGAGTAACTGGAGAATAGAGAATAGTCCAGGAGTAACACACAGGAACAGAGTAACTGAAACATCGAGAATAGTCCAGGAGTAATACACAGGGGCAAAGTAAATGAAACACAGAGAATAGTGCAAGCGTAAAACACAGGGACAGAGTAACTGAAACATAGAGGATCGTCGAGGCGTAACGCCCACGGACAGAGTGACTGAAACATGGAGAATAGTCCAGGAGTAACACACAGAGGCAGAGTAACTGAAACAAAGAGAATAGTAGAAGAGTAACAGACAGGGACAGAGTAAATGAAACAAAGAGAATAGTCGAGCAGTAACACACAGGGACAGAGTAATTGAAACATCGAAAATCGTCCAGGAGTTACACACAGGGACAGAGTAACTGAAACAGAGAGAATAGTCCAGGAGTTACACACAGGGACAGAGTAACTGAAACAGAGAGAATAGTCCAAAAGTTACACACAGGGACAGAGCAACTGGAACATAGAGAATAGTCCAGGTGTTGCACACAGGGACAGAGTAACTGAAGCACAGAGAATAGTCCAGGAGTAACACACAGGGACAGAGTGACTGAAACATAGAGAATAGTCCAGGAGTAACACACAAGGGCAGAGTAAATGAAACATCGAGAATAATGCAAGATTAAAACACAGGGGCAGAGTAACTGAAACAAAGAGAATAGTAGATGAGTAACACACAGGGACATAGTAAATGAAACAAACAGAATAGTACAGCAGTAACACACGGGCAGAGTCAATGAAACATAGGGAATAATGCAAGAGTAAAACACAGGGACAGAATAACTGAAACATAGAGGATCGTCGAGGCGCAACGCCCAGGGACAGATTGACTGAAAAACAGAGAATCGTCGAGGAGTAACACACACACACAGAGTAACAAAATCATAGCGAAACACAGAGAATAGTTCAGGAGTAACATACAGGTGGTGAGTAAGTGAAACAGAGAGAATAGTGCAGGAGTAATACATAGGGACAGAGTAACTGAAACAGAGAGAATAGTGCAGGAATAACACACAGGGACAGAGTAACTGAAACATAGAGAATAGTACAAGAGTAACACACAGGGACAGAGTAACCGAAACATAGAGAATAGTGCAAGAGTAACACACAGGGACAGAGTAACTGAAACATAGAGAATAGTGCAGAAATAACACACAGGGACAGAGTAACTGAAACATAGAGAATAGTACAAGAGTAACACACAGGGACGGAGTAACTGAAACACAGAGAATAGTGCAGGAGTAACACATAGGGACAGAGTAACTGGAACATAGAGAATAATCCAGGAGTAACGCAGAGGGACAGAGTAACTGAAACAGAGAGAATGGTCCAGGAGTAACACACAGGGGCAGAGTAACTGAAACATAGAGAATAGTACAAGAATAATACACAGGGACAGAGTAACTGAAACATAGAAAATAGTACAAGAGTAACACACAGGGACGGAGTAACAGAAACATAGAGAATAGTGCAGGAGTAACACATAGGGACAGAGTAACTGGAACATAGAGAATAATCCAGGAGTAACGCAGAGGGACAGAGTAACTGAAACAGAGAGAATGGTCCAGGAGTAACACACAGGGACAGAGTAACTGAAACATAGAGAATAGTCCAGGAGTAACACACAGGGACAGAGTAACTGAAACATAGAGAATAGTACAAGAATAATACACAGGGACAGAGTAACTGAAACAGAGAGAATGTTCCAGGAGTAACACACAGGGGCAGAGTAACTGAAACATAGAGAATAGTACAAGAATAATACACAGGGACAGAGTAACTGAAACAGAGAGAATAGTCCAGGAGTAACACACAGGGACAGAGTAACTGAAACATAGAGAATAGTACACGAATAATACACAGGGACAGAGTAACTGAAACAGAGAGAATGTTCCAGGAGTAACACACAGGGACAGAGTAACTGAAACATAGAGAATAGTCCAGGAGTAACACACAGGGACAGAGTAACTGAAACGTAGAGAATAGTATAAGAGTTGCACACAGGGACAGAGTAACTGAACACGGGGACAATTCAAAGAATAACACACAGGGTTGGAGTAACATAGACATATATGTACAAGCAAAGGAAATGACACAGAGGAAAATACAGAATGCAGGAGATAAACAGACACAGTTGGAGTTTGGCCGAGAGAGAGAAGGAGTCCCTTCTAATATCCAAAACTGACAGCAAGGTCAAGGTCTTTGTGGATCTCAGCAAGATTGGTGATGAAGTTGAATGGGCCATGTGAGACAGGACTGGCAATCTCTGCTGTAATTATTCACCTTCGTGCTCATGAAATTTAAACATTTGTGCCAGAGGTAACTTTCAGTATAACCAATTCACTTTTCTCTAACTTAGTTATAGAATTTCAATCCTGATTCAGTTGCTCTGTATTCAGTCATTCCGGAAAATGTAATTCATGGAGTCGCATTCATTTTTAACATTAACACCATAAACAACCTGAGTAGGGATTTGATGAAACAGTTTCAGGAACTACAAACCCTTGTGGCACAGAAATGCAAGTCTTATTTTTCTGTCAGTGTCAGCTTTGTTGCCATGTTGTTTAATTTTTAACACTCATATTTTTGCCCAATCTCTTTTCAGATATTTACCAGATTGTGATTGGAACCCACTTTGACCAATTAGGAATATCAGAGAGTGACTATTATCGTATTTATAAATACAAGCCACGACAGAAGAAGGTAACAACAGGGTTTTCATTTGTAGATAAAAAGAAGAAATGCTGGAAATACTCAGCAGGTTTGGCAGCATCTGTGGAAAGAGAAGCAGAGTTAATGTTTCAGGTCATTGACCCTTCATCAGAACTGGCAAATATTAGAAATTTAATAGGTTTTAAGCAAATGAAGTGGGGGTGGGGCAAGAGATAACAAAAGAGAAGGTGTTGATAGGACAAGATCACAAAGAATAACTGACCAGAAGGTCATGGAGCAAAGGCAAACGGTATGTTAATGGTGTGGTGACAGACGAAGTGTTACTGCAGAGAGGGTGCAAATTGACAGAAAAATGAACAGCCCTGGCCCAAACCACAAACATGAAAAATGTGGGTAGGCACAGTAGAATCAAACTAAAATAAAACAAACAAATAAAGAAAAAATAACGAAAAATAAAAATGGGGGGCCCGTCATGCTCTGAAATGATTGAACTCAATGTTCAGTCCGGCAGGCTGTAGTGTGCCTAATCGGTAAATGAGATGCTGTTCCTCGAGCTTGCGTTGATGCTCACTGGAACACTGCAGCAATCCCAGGATAGAGATGTGAGCATGAGAGCGGGGGTATATGGTGAAATGGCCAGCAGCCGGAAGCTTGGGGTCATGCTTTCGGACTGAGCAGGGGTATTCTGCAAAGCAGTCACCAAATCTGTGTTTGGTCTTCCCAATGTAGAGGAGCTCATGTTGTCAGCAGCGAATACAGTATACTACATTGGGCAGCACAGTGGTGCAGTGGTTAGCACCGCAGTCTCACAGCTCTAGCGACCCAGGTTCAATTCTGGGTAGTGCCTGTGCGGAGTTTGCAAGTTCTCCCTATGACTGCGTGGGTTTCCGCTGAGTGCTCCAGTTTCCTCTCACTGCCAAAGATTTGCAGTTGATAGGTAAATTGGCCATTATAAATTGCCCCTAGTATAGGTAGGTGGTAGGGGAATTGTGAGGATGTGGTAGGAATATGGGGTCAATGTAGGATTAGTATAAATAGGTGGTTGATGGTCGGCACAGACTTGGTGGGCCGAAGGGCCTGTTTCAGTGCTGTATCTCAAAAAAACAAGTAAATCGCTGCTTCACCTGAAAGGAGTGTTTGGGGCCTTGGATAGAGAGGAGGTAAATGGACAGGTATTACACTTCCTGCAATTGCATGGGAAGTTGCCGTGGGAAGGGGACGAGGTGGTGCGTGTAATGGAGGAGTGGACCAGGGTGTCGCGGAGGGAATGAGTCCTTTGGAATGCTGACAGGGAGGGGAGGGAAAGATGTATTTCGTAATGGCATCACGCTGGACTTGGCAGAGGATGACTTTGGATGCAGAGGCTAGTGGTGTGGAAAGTGAGGACAAGGGGAACTCTGTTGCGGTTCTGGGAGGGAGGGGAAGGGGTGAAGGTAGAGGTGCAGGAAATGGGCCAGACACGCTTGTGGGCCCTGTCAAATATAGTGGGGGGAATCCTCGGTTGAGGAGAAAGAAAGACATATCAGAAGCGTTGTGGTGGTAGGTTGCATCATCAGAGCAGATGCGTCAGAGACTGAGAAACTGGGAGAATGGAATGGACTCCTTACAGGAGGCAGGGTGTGAAGAAGTGTAGTCAAGGTGGCTGTGGGAGTCGGTGGGCTTATAATGAATATTAGTAGACAGCCTATCCCCAGAGATGGAGACAGAGAATTCGAGGAAGGGAAGGGAAGTTGCAGAGATGGACCATGTAAAGGTGAGAGAAGGGTGGAAATTAGAAACAAAGTTGATCAAGTTTTCCAGTTCAGGGCGGCACCGATACAGTCTCAGTGTACCGGAAAAAGAGTAGGGGGAGGGTCTCCGCACTAACGCTTTGTCTTTCAGTACGCCATTAACATACCGTTTGCCTTTGCTCTGCTAAGTTTTTCTCAAGTTTCAATTTAGATTGAGTCAGGCTCCGACATGGAACATTCAAACTGCAAGTAAGTTAAATTGCTTTGTTAAACAGGGAACTGCCTGGCAGTGACATTATCTGTCAATCAGCTAAAAGTAGTTGGTTCAATAGGTGTTAATCACTGTAGCAGGAAGTTAATCTAGTGACTGATCGGAGGTTCTATAGAAGCAGTCAGGTTTTCAAGCCGCACGGAGAGGAGTCTTTGCCTGAGTGAGATGTAGTCAGAGTGTGAAGGTGGGAATTTGGTGCAGAGGGGGAAAGAGGAATTGGCATGCAACGTTCTAAAAAGGAAGGAAAATGATTGGTTGGTGAACATTTTCTCCTTTACTCCTAACTAAGGTAAGGAATTTTAATTGGGGTAAGTATAACATTAATTGGCCATGTGAGCCGCATGGAAGATGGCAGGATCCCCAAAGACACATTGTACAGCGAGCTCGTCACTGGTATCAGACCCACCGGCCGTCCATGTCTCCGCTTTAAAGACGTCTGCAAACGCAACCTGTGACATTGACCACAAGTCGTGGGAGTCAGTTGCCAGCGTTCGCCAGAGCTGGCGGGCAGCCATAAAGGCGGGGCTAAAGTGTGGCGAGTCGAAGAGACTTAGCAGTTGGCAGGAAAAAAAGACAGAGGCGCAAGGGAAGAGCCAACTGTGTAACAGCCCCGACAATCAAATTTTTCTGTAGCACCTGTGGAAGGGCCTGTCACTCTAGAATAGGCCTTTATAGCCACTCCAGGCGCTGCTCCACACACCACTGACCACCTCCAGGCGCTTACCCATTGTCTCTCGAGATAAGGAGGCCAAAAGAAGAAAAAAAAAGAAGAATTGAAATAATAATAAGAAAATTCTTCTTAGACTCAGCTAATCTATTCATAAGGTTTTATTCTTAGTAGTAAGGTTTACCAGCAGGCGTAAAGCTTATTAGTAGTGGGCTGAGTAGTAGTGGGGTTTATTAATTATAAATTAAGAAAAATAAATTCACACTTAATAAAGATGGCAGGGCAGGTGATTTGTTGCAGCTGCAGTCTGTGGGAGATGGTGGACGCCAGGGTGATCCACGGCAAACACGTCCGTAGCAAGTGTCTGTGGCTCGAGGAGCTTCAGCTCAATGATCTGGAGGCTGAACTACAGATACTGCGATGTATCAGAGAGGGGGAAAGCTACCTGGACACTTTGTTCCAGAAGACTGTCACACCCCTTGGGATAGAATCTGCTGATTTGGGCTGTGGTCAGGGACAGGAGGGTGTGACCGCGAATGAGGCAGGTAAGGGGATCGAGAACGGAAAAGTGGAGGATCCTGAGGGGTCTTGACCGGGTGGATGTGGAAAGGGTGTTTCCCCTTGTGGGAGAATCTAGAACTAGGGGTCACTTTAAAAATAAGGGGTCACCCATTTAAGACAGGGATAAGGAGAAATTCTTTCTCTGCGACGGTCGTGAGTCTTTGGAATTCTCTTCCTCAAAAGGCAGTGGAAGCAGAGTCTTTCAATATTTTTAAGGCAGAGGTAGATAGATTCTGGATAAGCAAGGGGGTGGAAGACTTCTGTGTTGGAGATATGGTCCTGCCACCCGATGCCAAGGATTCTCCGGAGGCAGTGAAGATGGAATGAATTGAGACGTCGCTCCTGGTTGACATACGTTGTCCAGGCCTCACTGCCGTAGAGCAAGGTACTGAGGACACAGGCTTGATACACTCGGACCTTTGTGTTCTGTGTCAGTGCGCCATTTTCCCACACTCTCTTGGCCAGTCTGGACATAGCAGCGGACGGCTTTCCCATGCGCTTGTTGATTTCTGCATCGAGAGACATCGAGATTTATTAAGTACAGCAACAATATACAAGCAAAACTTAACCAACAACAGTAGTTATACAGCAAATATAGGGTGTCCTCAGTCCTTTTTTTTTTATTTCCAAAATATACTTTATTCATAAAAATCTGTGAAAAATACATTTCCAAACAGTTTCAAACAGCACCAAAAAATACAAGCATTGCAAGGGAGATCAGTTTCCTTCATTACAATCATGAGTTGCCTCACAACCCTTCCATTTCACATTTGTCATGCCATATACATTTTTACATTTTACAGCAAACAAAATTTTCCCGATACAGTTCGAGGGGTTTCCCATGGATCCAGCCCCTCAGTTCAGCTTGGTGGGGGGACCTTACACTGTGGTCTTTCCCCATTGAGCCTTTGCTGCGGCTGCCCCAAGCTTTACTGCGGCCCTCAGCACGTAGTCCTGGACCTTGGAATGTGCCAGTCTGCAACATTTTGGTGGTGGACAACTCTTTGCGCTGGAAGACCAGCAAGTTTCGGGCAGACCAAAGGGCGTCTTTCACCGAATTGATAGTCCTCCAGCAGCAGTTGATGTTTGTCTCGGTGTGCGTCCCTGGGAACAGCCCGTAGAGCACAGACTCCTGTGTTACGAGCTGCTTGGGATGAACCTCGACAAAAACCACTGCATCTCTTTCCACACCTGCTTTGCAAAGACACATTCCAGGAGGAGGTGGGCAACCGTCTCTTCCCCCCCACAGCCACCGCGGGGGCATTGCGCGGAGGGGGCGAGACTTCGGGCGTGCAGGAAGGATCTGACGGGGAGGACCCTTCTCACCACCAGCCAAGCAACGTCTTGGTGCTTGTTTGAAAGTTCTGGTGATGAGGCATTCCGCCAAATGACTTTGGCGGTCTGCTCGGGGAACCATCCGACAGGATTCCCCCGTCTCTTTTTCCCGTAGGGCCTTGAGGACATTCCGTGCAGACCACTGCCTGATGGTGCAGAAACTGCTCCACGAAGGATAGGTGGTACGGCACGGTCCAACTGCATGGAGCGTTCCGCGGCAATGTGACCAGGCCCATCCTTCGCAACACCGGGGACAGATAGAACCTCAGCACGTAGTGACACTTGGTGTTTGCGTACTGGAGGTCTACACACAGCTTGATGCAGCCGCACACGAAGGTGGTCATCAGGATGAGGGTCACGTTGGGTACATTTTTCCTGCCCTTATGCAGAGATTTGAACATCGTGTCCCTCCGGACCCGGTCCATTTTAGATCCCCAGACGAAGCGGAAAATGGCTGGGGTGACCGCCACAGCGCAGGAGTGGGGTATGGGCCAGACCTGCGCCACGTACAGCAACAACGTGAGCGCCTCGCACCTGATGACCAGGTTCTTACCCACAATGGAGAGAGATCGCTGCCCCCACATGCTCAACTTTTGTTATACCTTGGCTACTTGCTCCTCCCAGGTTTTGGTGCACCCTCAGTCCTTACCTTCCGAGCTGCTTTGGCGCCGTCTTCTTTCTTGAGGTGTTCTGTTGACTGTAGGTTGGTTTCATCAATGCCTTGCGTTGCCCCAGCATCTGTCATTTATGGCCCTCTCTGTGGGTGCCTTTCTTACATATTAGGTTACAGTTCACCTTCACCCTTTGATCAGGTTTAACCCCACCCTCTGTACATTGGCTCTTCTTGATTTGTTTATAGTAATCAGATTACAGTAGAAATGACCCTACCATCTGTACACTGTCTCTGCAGACAGCTTGATGGCCCAGTCATTGTTACACAATGGGGAATGTTTGCTGTCAATTCAAGTCTTGAATGGTCTCTGAATATGTTTTATTTGCATTATCATCCTTCATGAGGCCTACCAAGTCTATCCCTTATTGCGACTGAGTCTGTCTTAGTTTGAAATGCAGAATGGGCGTCTGGTCTCATAGCAACGCGACTTCTGCTATGGTTGTGAAAATAACATACGAACATACGAATTAGGAGCAGGAGTAGGCCACTCGACGCCTCGAGCCTGCTCCACCATTCAATAGGTTCATGGCTGAACTGATTACTCCACATTCCCACCTACCCCCGATAACTTTTCACCCCTTATTTATCAAGAATCTATCTCCCTCTGCCTTAAAGAAACAAAGTAATTCATGACAACGCTACTTCATCGGACACGTCATCAGGATGCGCCGCGGTGCGCACATGCACAGACGGTCTCATGCCCCCTGCGCATGCGCTGCGGTCCGGCTTACCAGGACCGCTTTGCGCATGCGCAGACGACACGGTACGCGCATGCGCACACAGTCTCCTCATCTCTGCGCATGCGCTGCGGTCCGTTCTGCCGGTACCGCTGTGCGCATGCGCAGATGACGTCATCGCGTTATTTCGTCTTCCTTGCCGACGCGCCAGTTTGGCCTCTGCGCACGCGTCAAAGCTTCGGCGCGACTTTTTGAAAGTGGAAGGAGGGGAGGTTTCGTCGGGCATTTTCTCGCATTTTATCTGAATTATTTATTCGTTTTGGAGACTTGCTTCATTTTTATTTGACACAGGAGATTGTTCCAAGGTAAGTTGTTCTGCCTTTGCAAGTTGCTCTGAAAACATTTCCATTATCTGGGCCACCGCATGTTCTCCAGTCCCTGTTGTAAGTTGCTCTGAAAACATTTCCATTGGCTGGGCCACCGCATGTAGCAGGATGAAGGCACAGTGACTGTGATTTCTGGCGCCAAACAGTACACACTGCAGATACATGATGGCCAGGCTACCTGCAGTTGCATCTTCTCCATTCAGACTTTGTTGCCCTGCAAATATGCTGTTGTTGTGCAGAGGCATCTGGGTCTGCCTTTGGACAGGCTCGCCCTCAATTGTCGCTGGCGTGCATCTCAGACACCAACGACGACAGGCATGGCTGCTGCCATTGTGATTGCAGAGGAACAGCCAAGGCCCCTCAGCCACGATGAAAAATACCGCTTGCTTTCAGATCAATTGTACCAGCTACAACAGGCCGTTCTGCAGAGTGGAACGGCAGCATTCATGAGCAGACTGGACTGGCTGCGGCAACAGACTCTCCGCTGGCAGCAAGGACTGGCTGATGAGATGGAGCCATTTACTATGCCCAACAATTGCCCGGAAGCACCTTCGGATGGAGGTGGCCACGCGCTGGACATCAGTCACGTGTCACAAACCCTGGATCCTGAGCGTCTCACCCCCTGGCCTAATGATCTGATGGACCATACCTGCCTGTTCAAATCTCCACTTCCCCTACCTGCGGTACCCTCTCCTTGCTCAGTTACACAGTCACCTGCTCCTGCACCCATCAGGGCAGTGCACATGGACACAGTCACCTGCTCCTACACCCATCAGGGCAGTGCACATGGACACACAGTTACCTGCTCCTACACCCATCAGGGCAGTGCACATGGACACACAGTTACCTGCTCCTACACCCATCAGGGCAGTGCTCATGGACACACAGCCACCTGTTTCCCCATCCGACGTTGAAACAACCATGCAGAGCCTTGTGAGACTCCGCAATTGCCAGTTGCTGCCTGTCAAGCAGAGAGGGCGTCCAAAGGGGTCAAGCACTTGGGGAACATTCAGCAAGAAGAGACTGAGCACTAAAAGAAACAAGCATGCCGTGTCCAGTGGTAGCAGAAATGTGAATGCTCTTGCTGTGAACACAACTGGTGATAGTAGTAGGCAGGATTAAATGGGAATGGATGGAAAGACGCACGAGTAACATAACCACTGACAGGGAACTGCTGGGCTAAATGGCCAGCTTTATGTTCATAGCCCAAAAGAAATGTGCTTCTTTTCCAGCACCCTCACATCATTCATGTTTTCCCTGAGAGCAGCATTGAACCATCACGAGATAGGGGCAGTAACATCATCCTGCATCCTACAGCTGAGGTGGGTACTAAGTGATTCATTGGCAGTGTTATCAGTACATGCCTTTACCGCAGAACACAAAGCATTCTCAACAGTAATTTAATTGGAGGGAGGGAAGCTCTGACACTGATGTTCTTTCCTTATTTTCTTTCGTGTAAAATGTGCCCTTGAGAAAACAATCCTTGACACTTAAGGACGGCATTCAAGCAAAGGAGGCAGTGCGGGAGAGGACGCAAGGATGTGCTGATTCCTGCATCTGAGGTGGGTAATAAGTGCTTCATTGGCGACGTTATCAATTGGTGCCTTCACTGCAGAACTTAAAAAGGTGTGCACAACAGTAATTTCAGTGGATGGAGGGAGGCAAGTTCTGACTCTGATTTGCTTTATTTCTTTTCATGTAAAACGTGCCGTCGAGAAAACAATCCTTGAGACTTAAGGTCAGCATTCAAGCAACGAAGGCAACTAGATCATGCTGCGGAGCTCATCACGATGTGGAAAGGAACATTGCATTTATGGATGAATTGGGAATGCACATTGGGATGCGCTTGGGGAACATTCACCAAGAATAGACTGAGCTCAGTCTCTTGTGACTTTGCCTTCTTCACATGGACAATACAGTAGTGGAATAGAGAGCCAAGCTTTTATTCATCACAAGGCTCTCCAGGAACAATCTCTTTAGCTGTGCACAGCAGAGACA